>NC_081411.1:339558834-339658834 GCF_030272615.1 Cryptomeria japonica
TAACCAATTCTCGTTGAATTAGAAGCGAGAAAAAAAATGGAAAATTATTAAAATATAATCTTCACGATTCTATCATCACGAGTGCAAACAATCCAGTGAGGAGGACAAAGATAAATAGTGTGATGAGGATCAAAGCCATCCAATCTAGGAGGCATAATATGAGACTCTTTCTGAACCAATGCTAAGGGCTATTATGATTTGAAGCTTCTTTTAAATCCTCACATTTTATTGTCACATCAGAGAAATGTGAAGCAAAACTGGGCAGAGCAGATTCAAAGTCTTAGAATGAGGTTGATATATATATGGATGGTAATATTTGAAAGGATATATGAAGGATATATGAAGGCCATGGTAGAAGATAATATTTACTTCACACTAAGTGAAGTTATGGAGGTAGTTGCCATGGATGTAAAGTGGGGAGTGTAAAGGAGTCTTTAGATTCATGAAGAAAATTAAGGAGAAAAGGTTAGATATATCAAGGAAAAATAAAGAAAAAGGGAAGTGATAAAGAAGGGAGGAAGAAAATAGGGAAGAAAGTGAGGAAATAAAGAGGGAGATCTAATTTATTTTGGTATGTAGCCTCTACTACTCTTTTTCTTGTTGAATGATTTTGCAATATTTGGAGAAGACTGCAAGACATGAAGTAATGCTCATAAGGCATGAAGGAGCTATGTAAAGCACAAAACATACATATGAATACATGCAAGGCATGAATCATACATGTAAACCATGAAGTAATACATAAATACACATAAGGTACATGCATATATGAGAAAGGTTCTCATGGAGTGGACATGCTGAAGACACATTGATCATGTTGCATACAATAGAGAGGTATTCATGAAATAGACATATGAAAACATCTCATTCATGAAGTAAAAAAATGCTAAAGAAAATGTCAAGTAATAAAAAAACTTACAATGATGAGGCATATTCATAAATTTTGCAGTCTTGCCATGAATATCAACACTAGAAGCAACTCATACTGTTAGTGTACATACAAGACAATATGGGAGTTCATTATACCCAACAACTTGTGGTGTTGTTGTTCATGTTGGCTCTATTGGACCTTGCAATTAATATTCAATATACATTGTTCAATAAGATTAACTATGCAACATAATGAAATATTGAAAAGTGTGTTATCTTATTGAGCTTTGCTTGGTTTCGAGAATAGTTTAATATTCTCTACTTAACATGGCCAACCACGTGAAGGTGGAAGCTCATTTGGCCCCTCCCCCCCTAACATCACTCTAAATTCCTATTAACATCTAACATTCATTCATCCATTCTTTCTACCATTAATAAAAATAACATATATTCATTAATATCACATAACATTCATTAACACATAACATTGATTAACATTAATTAACACACAACATTCATCAATATTAATTAACACATATCATTCATAACCATTCATTAGCACATAATTACATTCATTAACATATAAAAATCAGTCATTATCAAATAAGGTAGATTACAATCATTTGTTTTTTTGTTTTTTCTTTGAAGCTATGAAAAGACTAAGTGGAACATCATTTTCTTCATCATTTCCCCCCTCTTCAGTTGTTTTGCCCTCTTCTCATGATCTCTATGTATGCCTAGTCCTATACTGACACTAAAGCGAAGGGGGGTCCTCTGTAATAACAAAGAAATGGGTTAAATTCAAAACATTTTTTATTATTGTTACAAGTATTTCATTAATTTAGAGAGCATAATTGTTGCACTCTTTACCTGATGGGGCCACATCATTTTTTCTAGCCTCAACCTCAACTTGTTGAATACCCTCTAGATCATTTGGAGTTGGAATACTAAAGGTTACATTAATGTTCTGACTAATTAAAAAATAGGTTTTTAGGACCCGAAACCTTTACAACATAGAAAGAGAAAAAGCACCAAGAAGATCAGTGCTTTAAAGTCCGCATACAAAAAGGTTGGCCAAAAGACCAGCGAACAGAAAGGATAGCTTAACAACAAAAAACAACAAAGAAATAGAGAAGACACTACATAGTAATTTTCTTCAGCAGATCCTCCACCTTGATCACCAATTCGTCATAGGTGGCCCTGACAACTTTTAGGTCTTCCAGATACTTGTTCGGTTTCTTTTCCTTCCTCTTGCCTCTAGTGCGGGTTTTGGGACCTTGAGCTTCCCCTGTTCCTTCAGATTCTGGGTCTATGTCTTGGATTTCCTTTTCCTCATCCAATTTACTAATGAGGGTGTGGGTGTTGTTAGCTGAGATCTTTAGGATACTTAGGCTTTGTTCAGCGATGTTCTTCAGATACTCCTCAATTTTACCCATTTTGGTAATGGTGTCCGAGAGGGTTTTGTCGCTAGTGTCAGCAAGGCTTTTCCTTTCCAGCAAATCCTTCTCAATCTTCTCAAACCTGAGGTTAAAAGCATCTCTGATGTCCTCAGCTTTGGCAATGGTCTTTTTTAGGTCCTTAATATAGTCAGCCATAGTATTCCCTTCCCCAGTATTAATGGTTTCCAGAATCAAGACTCTATTGTAGAGTTTTTTGTTTTCATCCAAAGCTTTCTTGTAACCATTACTGAGCCATTCCATAGTTTCCATGAAACCATGCAAACCCTCAGGAGGAGGGCCAAAGGGGGGGTATCTTTTCTAGGGGTAACCTATTCCTCTTTAGGGATGTGGAGTGCAGAAATTGTGTCGACAGCCCTAAGAGTCTCTTCCATGGTCTCCTTTTCCAGACTCCAATCAGCTTCCATGGCCCTAGCTTGCTTGTCGGCTTCCGGTTCCTTACCAGTCTCCTCTTTCTTCTTGTTCTTTTTCTGGGTCTGGGTATGGTCTTTTGTTTTCTTCTTCAGTAGCCCTTTAGGGTTCTCCTTCTTAGAATCATCTGAGTCCCCCTCTTTCGAAGAGATGTTGATCAGGGGTCTACTTTTTGGCTTTTTGCCCTTAGAGGAAGAGGGTCTTGTTTTGTTGTATTTCCTCTTCTTCCCACTTTCATACTCTGAGACATCAATGCTATCCTCTGTGTTAGTTGAAGAGTCACTATCGGATTCCTCCTCCTCAGAAAAGGCAGAATTAGACATCTCTTCCTCAGAATTTACAAAGGGCTGCATCCAAGCAATTTGGTTGGCCTTTAAATGGTCATAAATTAGGACCATTAGGCCTTGATGTATAGCAATATCACCCAGAGGATTCTCTTTGTAGGCCTTAAGGGAAGCATTCATCGAACAAAGAAAGAAATAAAGGAAATTAACCTTATCATTGTGCCTAAAGTGGTTCAACAAAACAAAGTGATAACCATAAACTTTCATAAATCTACCATCTAGAGTGATATAACGCATTAAAACAAAGAGGATCTCCCGCTAGGGTTTGGCAAAAGTCTTAGGCGGGTAGTAGGTTTTGCTCAACTTTACCAGTCATTTTTTCTCTTTCTCAGTTTTTGAGTACCTTTCAATAGCTTCCCTACTGACCTTCCTATCTCTGTAGAAGTTGCAACCTTCCCTTGTGAGGCCCGTGGCTTGAGCAATTGAATCTTCATTGATTTCGACCATTTGATCGTCCATTTTTAACATGCCCTTCTTCCAGTTCTTGCAGAAGAGACTGGTTACCATACCATCTCGACCATGGAGTCTCTCCATGAAGTTCGAGAGACCACCCTTCTGCAGAATACCCCAAACCTCTTCCTTCTATTTCCATTCTTTATAGCTACTTGGTTCATATCGCCTCCTGTTTCCACCCATGTTGTCATTGCTCATAGCCGAATTTTGAAACTTGCAGAGTAGGTTAACCAGAGGGCTTTTTGGAACTTTAAAAGTTACCCAGAAAGCGTGAGAGTTAATGGCATTAATGTTATAATGAGTGATTTTCTCATTATTATAATAACTCGAAGTACTCACATTAGTACTTTTCATAATTATCCTGTCCATCAAGAATCTTTGGAGTGCTTCTATATCACTCATTACTAATGATTTGCCTGACATCTTCGGGGAGTCCACGTGGTAGTTTCCTCAATTTTAACCACCACATTGGCAGCCCAATCAGCAGAGTCATTGACCTCAAGGTAGATGTGGAAGATATAGCTTTTTTTAAAGGTGCTAATAAGGTCAATAGAAAAGGTGATTATGTTGTGAATCAACCATGAAGCTTTTGAAGTCCCCTTAAGACACTTTATAATATTATTTGAATCCTCTTCAATCCACAGATAGGGGCAATTCCATTTTTTGGCTAGGAGGATGCCTTGAAGAGCTGCCATTGCTTCAACTTTATGGTTGGTTTGGGTTCCAATAGGGATAGCAACCATTTCCTTGCAAATTCCTTTGTCATCTCTGAGAATAGCTCCATAACCTGAAGGACCTGGGTTACCTTTAGCAGCACCATCAAAATTAACTTTGAACCAACCTTGAGGAGGGGTTTGCCATTTAGCTTCAAACCTTTTATTGTGGTTGAGATTAGGACCGTCAATGATCTTCATATTCCATACCCTTAAGATATTTGATTCTAGTGAGTTGTTCGAGTAACAAGGACCCTCAATGATCCCTATATTTTTCTGAATCGACCATTGAATTTTATAGAACACAATATCCTAATTGAGTGAGACATCCCTGAAGATTTGGCTATTTATTTCTTTCCAAAGTCCCCACAAGATGTGAGGAAGAGAGAGCTACCAAAAACATCTCAAATAAGAGTTAGTCCATTTAATATTCCAGGAGGAGAACAGATCGCTGATATTATTTGGAAACACCCAGGCAATACTAAAGCTCTTAAGAAAACTTTCCCAAACAGAGGCTGAGAAGGAATAGTGGAGAGCAAGGTGGTCCACAAACTCTTCCTCTTGAAGGCACAACACACATCTATTAGGGAGGGCAAAGCCTCTGTATTTGAGGTTGTCAAGGGTCACGATCTTATTTTGGAGGATGGTCCAAAAGAAAAAATTGATTTTGGGGGTTAGACCCTTAATCCAGGCTTTAGACCAGTAAGGGTTGATAGAAGCGGCGGGGGGGGGGTGGGGGGGGGGAAGGACACAATACATAGAGGACATAGATAAAGTACCTTTGGGATCATGTTTCCAAATCAAGGAGTCTTCTTCTTTATTCAGCCAAACCGCAGATAGATGGGTCTTGAGCTTAGAAAGGCTAGAGTGGATGCTTTCAATGTTCTACCATTCATTACTAGCCCAGTACTCAGCAACTAAGGAGCCAAAAGTTCTAATACAAGAGGGAGCATGGGGGGTCCATTCACTGATGTCAATCAAAGGTTTATCAAAAAGCTAGGGATCCTCCTAGAATTTAACTTTCCTATCATTTCATGGTTTCCAGATCACTCCTTTGGCTATACCTTCTTTACATTTAAAGACATGATTCCATATGTGGGATCCATTAATATTGTTGGGAAAAATGGTGTCTCAACCTTGCATTTATGCGAGGTTACTATTTATAGTAAGTTTTCATTTGAGCACGAAATGGTGCGAAACTCTCCCTGAAGCTTCTGGTTGGCTAGATAAGCATTCCGGTAAAGTTGCGTCACAAGATCACAGCTAGTTTTGAAGATATTAAAGTTTTTGTCTTGGAGGGGTGCAATAAAATATTTAAACTTAATTTTGGGGACTTTAGAGGCTCCGAAACACCTTGAAAAGTGGCCGTAACCGGCGAAGCGGGTTACTAGGTGATAGAGTACTTTGTGAGCTTTCCGGCGCTTCAAACGGTTCGTCAATCAGACACCCGGTTCTCAAGTTATGGCCTCTGGAAGTTTGTACTCCTGAAATAGGAAAAATAATTTGTATCGGATACATAAATGAGCTGTAAAAGGGAGCGACACATGTTGATGTGTTCTTTAACATGTCATAGGGCATCTAGAAGGGAGATAAGGTCAGCTACACCTTATTGGGTGGTTTTAGCCCATGGTTTTGTAATACTGTTTGACGGTTTCTTGTATTGTATCTCCTATTTATGAGGTGTGTGAGATAGAGGTTGTGTGTAAGAGTCCTATGGCTATTGAGTTGCCTCTGAATCTCTGATTAGTGGTACTCCTGCGAAGAGCTTGCTCTGCAAGTATGTTGTAATCTATTTTTGATTGCTGAATAAAATATTGAGCTGCTTTTGGAGTGTGGGGTTTTTCTCCCGAAAGGGTTTTCCCCACGTAAATCACTGTGTTGTGGTATGAATGTTATTATATCTATTTCTATTTTCTGTAACTGTTGTAATGATCTGAAAAAGTTTTGCATTACCATCCTCTCAAGGTTAGTGTAGGAAGTTGTTTCCGCTACTTAACTTCCTTACAAGTGGTATCAGAGCCTGATCACCTTTGGTTTCAATTGTGGGCAGTTGGGTTTTTTGAACTAATCCAGATTTGAGTGGGAGCTTGTGCAGAAGACACTTTTTGATCTTGTTGCAGGAATATTCAGATGGCAAGTTCATCAGGGAGAATAGAGGTGGAGAAATTTAATGGAAGTAATTTTGAGATGTGGAAGCTGAAGATGGAAGATCTGTTAATAGATCGAGATCTTTGGGATGTTGTTGATGCGAATTTCCAAAGGCCCTCAGATCCTACTGTGGCAGCTTAGTATGATGTTATGGACCGGAAAGCCAAGGGTCTAATCAGACTGTGCCTGGTAGACTCTGTTCTAATCAATGTCCATGAAGAAAACTCTGTAAAGAAGCTATGGACTAAGCTTGGTGAGATGTATCAAGTGAAATCTTTATTAAATCAAATTTTCTTAAGAAAGAAATTGTATTCCTTGAAGATGGAAGAGGGTGGACAAATTGCAGACCACCTGGAAGCATTCAATATGTTGGTGGCTCAATTAGTATCCATCGGTGTTAAGATGGACGAGGAGGAGAAATGTCAGATCTTGCTTTGTTCTTTGCCTGATTCGTGGGATTCTCTTGTTATGGCTATCGGTAGTACTTCTGTTGTTTTGAAATCTGAAGACGTGGTGGGTGCCCTACTCGGTAAAGAGATGCGAAGGAAGGTATCCATCAGTTCAAAGGAAGCCCTAACCGTTCGTGGAAGACCTAAGGAGAAAGGCAAGAAGAATGAGAAGTGCGGCAAGTCCAAATCCAAAGGGAGATCGAAATCTCCTGGAAAGTCCAAAGTCATTTGCTGGAATTGCGGTAAACCAGGTCACATCCGTAAGGACTGCAAAGAAGAAAAGAAGAAGAAGAAAAAGAAAAAGTTCGATTCTGATTCTGAGTCTGACAAGGAAGATGGCGATGCATTTATTGCAGCTTTGGCGACTCATGCAGGTAATGATGCCTGGCTAATTGACTCAGGTGCATCTTTTCATATGACTTCCAATAGAAATTGGTTTTCTGAATATGAAGGATTTAATGGAGGTAAGGTGTACTTGGGTGATGATTCACCTCTAGACATTGTTGGTCGAGGTAAAGTTAGAATCAGGTTTTCTGATGGTAGAATAAAAAGGATTAATGGTGTGCTGCATATCCCTGGATTAAAACGAAACCTGTTATCTATGAGCAAACTAATAGATGCAGGTGTGCAGGTAGTCTTTTCTGAAATAGGATGTAAGATGATTAAGGGTGCTATGGTAGTTGCTAGAGGTGTCAGGTTTGGCACTTTGTATAAGCTTGAAGCATACACTGTTGAGTGTAATAGCACTTCTGTAAAAAGTAAATCTGTGGATACTTCACTGGAAGATTTGAAGGTTTCACCTTCAGCAGATGGAAATGGTTTTTGGATACCTAAGGGTGCTCTTTCGTCTAAGCAAAGTTACCTGCAGAGAAGACTATGTTATGGCACCAGAGACTTGGCCACATTGGAGAAAAGGGTCTAAGGACCTTGAAAAATAAAAACCTTGTTGAAGGTTTGAATGATTGTAATCTTGACTTTTATTTCTGTGAGCATTGCATTTATGGAAAACAAAACCGCGTTCAGTTTTACTCGAGTTCTCATAAAACTTGTGGTGTTTTGGATCTTATCCATTCTGATGTGTTTGGTCCAGTAGATGTCTCTTCGATTGGAAAATCCACATATTATGTTTCATTTATTGATGATTTTAGTAGAAGGACATGGGTATATTTTCTAAAGAGTAAATCTGAAGTTTTTAGTCCTTTTAAAGAATTTAAAGCAATGGTTGAGTTGCAGACTGGAAAGAAAATAAAATGTTTGAGAACTGATAATGGCAGTGAGTTTTTCTCTAATGATTTTGATAGATTCTGTAAAGACTGTGGAATTAACAGGCAGAAGACAACTCCATATTCTCCACAGCAGAATGGAGTTGCAGAAAGAATGAACAGGACACTGATGGAGAAGGCTAGGAGTATCTTGAGTGGTGCTGGTCTCGAACAAAAGTTTTGGGCTGAAGCTGTTGCCACTGCTTGCTACCTGATTAACAGGTCTCCTACATCAGCTCTTGTTGATAAAACGCCTATGGAAGCATGGTCAGGTCACAAGCCTTCATTGAGACATCTTAGAGTTTTTGGTTGCGAGGCATATGCACATGTGCCAAAGGAGAAGCGAACAAAGTTGGAGAACAAGGCTATGAAATGTATCTTCATCGGGTATAGTTATGGTGTGAAAGGATACAAGCTTTGGGACCCTGTTGCACAAAAGGTAATTCATAGTAGAAGTGTTATTTTTAGAGAAATTAAGTCTCCTTCTGTTACATTTCAGCCAGAACAGACTAAAAAAGAAGATGTGATTCAACTTCCTTCTACACCTGAAAGAGTAGAATCGAGACCCCTAGATAGGCAAGAATTTGAGGAGAGCTCGTCTAGCTCTGAATCTTCAGAAAAGGAGGAAGAACCTCCATCTCAGCTTGTTCGAAGGTCTACAAGACATAGACAACCACCTGAAAGGTATTCACCTGATGATTGGAGATGTATTTTTGCTCTGAATACTAGTGTGGATGAACCGAAATCTGTAGAAGAGGCATTAGGTATGAATGATGCAGAATCCTGGAAGATTGCTATGGAGGAAGAAATGGCAGCTTTGAAAAAGAATGATACATGGGATCTTGTACCATTGCTTGAAGGACGAAAACCTATTGGTTGTAAATGGGTGTTCAAGAAAAAGATTGTTTCAGATGGAAGCATTGAGAAGTATAAAGCAAGATTGGTTGCAAATGGCTACTCTCAGGTTGAGGGTGTTGATTACGGTGAGATATTTTCTCCTGTTGCAAAAATGACGTCCATTAGATTTTTGCTTTCTATTGCTACTGCTTATGATTTAGAGGTTGAGCAAATGGATGTGAAAATTGCTTTCCTTCATGGTGATTTGGAAGAAGATATTTATATGACACAGCTGGAGCACTATCTGGTGCAAGGCAAAAGTAATTTGGTCTGTAAATTGAAGAAATCTTTGTATGGCCTCAAACAAAGTCCTAGGATGTGGTACCAGAAATTTGATACATATGTGTTGAGTTTGGGATTTGAACGTTCTAAATTAGATCACTGTGTTTATTATAAATCTTATGGTGATCATTTCTTATTCATTGCATTGTATGTTGATGATATGTTATTCATTGGTAAAGGGAAAGGTATGGTTTCAAAACTGAAGTCTCAGCTCGCTGCTAAATTTGAAATGAAAGATCTTGGTGCAGCAAAGCACATTCTTGGGATGGAAATTAGAAGAGATAGGGTGAACAGAAAGCTATGGCTAGGCCAAAGTAAGTATGTGAATTCAGTGTTACAGAGGTTCAACATGCAAAATTGTAGACCATTGAGTGTTCCTTTTACAGTTGGAATGAAACTATCTATTTCAGATTGTCCTACATCCCCATTGGAGATGGAAGACATGAGCAGAGTGCCTTACCAGAGTGCGGTTGGAAGCTTGATGTATGCTCTGGTCTGTACTAGACCAGACATTGCCCAAGCAGTGGGAGTACATTCTAGATATATGTCTAATCCTGGTAGAGTTCATTGGGATGCAGTCAAAAGAGTCTTCAGATATTTGAAGGGTACTTCAGAGTATTCTTTGTGTTATCATGGTAATTTAGTTGGAGACATGACTTCCCTTGATATCCATGGTTATGTGGATTCAAATTGGGCAGGTGATATTGATAGCAGAAGATCCACCAGTGCTTATGTGTTTACTTTTTTTGGTGGTGCAATTAGTTGGATGAGTAAGTGTAAAGCGGAAAAATCGCGATTGAACCCTAGTTGCTCTCCCCTCTTCCAACTCCAAGGAGAGAGAAGGGAGGTTCGCTAGGATTCGATGGTTTTCAGTTAGGGGGGAGACTTTACATTCAAAAGAGGGGTTGAAACCCACAAGATCCAATCCCACGCAATGCAAGATTGGATGCTAAATGAGTTTCAAGGGTTAAGATAGCAAGGCTACCCTCTTTTGTAAAGAATGTGCATAGAAGAATTGAGCTAGGAATGCATAGAAAGTGACAAAGATTCGCTTTATAAACTGAGATAGGGATACGGTATGAAGCTGCGGACCTGGAATTAGCAGTAAAATGTCGATACGGCGCTGTCCTGCAAATTTGAGCAAAAGTTGTCGGGACGATGGCACCCAGTGCCACGGTCCTCCGAAAAATCCACGAAACGAAGGGGGATCTATTCGTCTCTGCACAAGGATTCCAGATCTTCAATCTCAGCCGCATACCTGCAACCTACACACAGAAAAGCGAAGACGATTGGGGGGTTAGGGATTAGGGGTTTGCCTTTAGGTCAAACCCCGGTTTTGGAATTAACCAAGAAATGAGCAAGAGCTGTAAATGTAAATGACTGTAAAACAATTACTAATACCTTGTTCTAAGGATGTTTGTATCCTTATGTGCGAAGGTTTAGATGTTGTATGTTGTATGTTGTAGTAGTATGTGATCTCCTATTCAATGGTTGAATCCTTGTCTTGAATGCAACGCTTAGCCTTGAATGGAGACTTAGAAGGAATGCTTGAATGCTTGAATGCTTGAGTATAGTTTCCACGCTTTGTACACATATCTTCTTCATCTCCCAAATGAGAGAGAAAAATGTAGTTTATATTCTTGTCAATTAGGGCTGATAGACTGATTTTCCCGACCTTAGGCTGACCAGGAAAGTTAATTTCCAAATTGCAAACAAAAAGACCCGAGACCCCTTAGGAGACCGGGCCCAAAATAGGACCCAGGGACCAGGGCGCTGGGCGCCATGGTCCTGGGGACCAGGGCGTGCGCTGGGCGCTCTGGTCCCACCTCCCGGGACAACAGGGTGCAAGGAGGTTCAGGCCAGGGTACTTGAAAAATGCAGTTTTTGGTGTCATGAGCAAGTTTCGGGGTCTCCATTCAGGTTGCGTGTTGCGTCGCCATCGTGAAGACCGAAATGCAGTCGAAATTGCAAGTGTCACAATTTTAGGACGCTACATTTAGCCCCCACTTTAGCGGGAGTATGTATGCTCATACTTCCGGTAAAGTACAAGGAAACAACATTGAAAATCTTTCACCACGTCAAGGAGGCAAGACACACCAAGCCCCCAGTGGACTAAGGATCTTACGACTTCGATTGACAAAGTAAAAGGGAAGATCACGAAGGAGAACCATGACTGTCAGTAGTAAGGTTCCCTCACTATGAGTCATGCAAGAAAGATATCAAGAATTTTCAAGGCAAAGCTAAATTTGCCAAGAAATTCTCAAGTATCTTGAAAAGATATGAACGGGATGTATGCCCCCCTACGTTAAAGCGATCGCACACACCTCACCGGGGGTGATTGTTTTAACGTAGTGATACACATAAGAATGAGAAAGGAAAGGAGCACATTATCGCAAGGATTTAGCCCCCAAGTGTGAGATAAGCCCAAGGATAATAGACACAAAACACAAAGCACGAGGTGACTTCGCTTTCCTTGGGGTCAGTATGCTGTATGATAAGTCATGTATATATCATATGTATGTATGCATAATTGTTCTTCATTCCCCAATCAAGGAAGGTCACCTAGAAGAAGGGAACACATGTGTCTTTTGAGTCAACATGAGAGAGATCGAGAGATCTCAATGCTTTGCATCGTCCTCAAGTAGACAACACTAAGGACAACAAATAGAAGAATGAGAATAACATATAGAAGAAGTAACACAAGAGAGGAGGAGAGAATCTGCTATGCTAATGTAACTATTCTAGCACGTCATCTACCCCCCGATCTTGCTGATCAATGTTCCAGGAAGGCAGGGAACACGCTAGAGGAGGAACATTCAACACGGCAGATGGAGCTATCACAAGATCCAAACAAGGGCTATGTTCATGTTCCGAGCCACATTGTTCTTGTCTAGGAGCTAGGATAAGTGCTTTAGAAAATTCATTAGATAAATGGTTATCAACATCAACAAGTTCATATTCACTATCAGAAGCAAGAGAAGTAATATTTTCATCATGAATAACATTTTCATCTATATCATCATCAAGATTTATAAAAATAGGATCTTTAACTCGCACAGGATCAAGACCATCATGCATCTTATGTTTAGGAGATTTAGGCTCAATGTCTAGCTGAGGAGAAAATGGAATAATGCTCATTGAAGGTGTTTTTGGAGATTTCAAAGTTTGAGCTCTAAGACGACGCTTTCGTCGGCGTTCACGTGCAGAATGATTTCGTCTAGTCTTAGTAGGAAGTGAAGAAGATTGAGGAGGAGGAATGTTCTCATCCCTATCACTTGGGTGTTTAGGTTGTGGTCTCTTAGGCTGGATAATAGGAGAAGAAGAAGGTCTCTTCTCTCTATAAAAGGAAGGAGGAGGAACTGTTCCATATAAGGGAGGAATATTTGGTTTAGGAAGAAGACCAAGTCCATCATGACGAGGAGGTATAGGTCTACTTGTAGGAAGTTTATTAGACATAGACATAGTCACATCCATAGGGATGGGTTGGGAATCTTCTTGAGGAAAGACATTAGTTTTATCTTTCAAAGGAAGAACTTCCTTCTCAAGAATGATAGGAATGTCAAGTTTAGGTGTTCTAGGTTCACTTAAAGATAGGATCATATCTGTTTTCCACTTTTGATAAGATTTGAAAAGATGATCACTTCGCGGAGGAAGGGATTGGAATTGTTTAGGCCAAAAGTAATCAAGAGGAACACTAGAGGTTCTTTCAGCTGGTTTAAAGAGGCTATGATTGACAGTAACAATTTCACCATTATGGGGAAATTTCAAACACTTATGAATAGGAGAAGCAATAGCTTTCATGGAAGATAGCCAAGGATAGCCAAGCTTCACACAAAATTGTTCGGAAGATGGAATAATAACAAAGTTCACATCAAGGGATTTGTTATGGACCTCAATAGGCAATGTAATAGAACCAATTGCGGGAGAAGAAAATGCATCAAATAGTTTCACAATCACATCTGTTTTATCATAAATCACTTGATTCAATTGCAAAGTAAAAAGAAATTCTTCAGTAATAACATTAACCATGCACGAAGGATCAATAAACACTCCACGGCAAGGTGTATTTTTTACTTTTGCAACTATGTATAAAGGACCATCAGGTGCCCTAATGGTTTCACTGGAATCAAATGTGATGGAAGGTTCTTTAGGGTTTTCTTGCTGCTCTACAAAGTTAATCACATTTGGAGTCATAGACACAAGACCATCAGATGAAAGAGAGGAATCGTTAGTCTCAACCACATTAGAGGTATGAGAAGGTAATGGATCAGTATAAATCTGAAGATTCTGGTTAGGAGGAGCTACAGATGTATTGCCTTTATCATTCACTCCAGAAACAGAAATAGTATTATTATCAATCAGATCTTGAATTTTACCCTTTAAAGAAAAACATTTTTCAGTATCATGCCCAGGCTGACGATGAAATTGACAAAAGGCTTTGTTATCAAAATAAGGTGAAGTAATCTTTGCAGGATCAATTTGTCTTATAGGAGGAAGAGTAAGCACATTTTGTTCCAATAATTTATTCATAATACTATGCAATGATTCATTCAAAGGAGTATACTTTCTCTCTTTCTTGAAAAATTTAGAAATAGGAGGCACACCTGATGCTGCATTCACATTGTTGTTGATGATGTTTCCATTGAATTTGATGGAGTCTCTATTCGGTTTAAACTTCCCAAATGGTTGTTGACTGCTATCACCCTTATCACTCGGAGCCATAGGATGTGATTGTTCCATTTGACTCACAGTCAGTTGATAATTGTGAAGAGTTGCACACAACTGTTGGAAAGAAGTAAACTCAGAAAATAGAAGTTTGTCTCGAATATCTTTTTGTAAATTAAAAATAAAGATTCTTTGAATATCATTGTCAGGCACTGGAAAAGAAATTTGAGCATACAAATGCTTATATCTACCAATGAAATCAGTCACTTTTTCTTTAACACCTTGTTTACAATGCATTAAATCAATCAAAGTAACTTTAGGACTTATATTGTTTTGAAATTGTTGAATGAAAGCATTTGCAAGTTGTTCGAAAGAAGTAATAGAATAGGAAGGCAACGAGCAATACCATTGTAGGGCTTTGTCTCTTAATGTTCTCGTAAACAGTTTTGCAAGCAACCTTGGGTCATAAGCAAAATCAGTACATATTGTTTGAAAAGTCTTAACATGTGTTAGAGGATCACCTTTACCATTATAAAGTTCCAAATGTGGAATTTCAACATGTTTAGGGGGAATAGCTCGAACAATGTCAAGAGAAAGTGGGCTCGCAACATCAAATGTGGGCACACTAAACTTAGATTGATTCATAGAGGCAATTTGTTGCTATAAAGAAGAGACAGTTTGTGCAAGATTGTTAATGGTTGCTTCAGTCGAAGAGTTCATATTAGATGTGTTAGATTGAGATGGAGGTGTTATGTTATTGAAAGAAGGTAAAGAGTAAGGTGGTGGGACCCTATGATAATTAGTCATAGGAGATGATTGGACAGGAGGAACACTACAAGGAGGAATGGAATGGTTAAATGAATTGCCCCCTTGCGTCATGTTCATTTGTGAAGATGTAATAGGAACACTCATTGAAGGAGTGAATGAAGAAGTCGGATTGAATGAAGGAAGAGGGTTAATTGAAAAGGAAGGATTGCCCCCATGACTAGTGATCACAGGAGGAATGTCTTGTGTAGAAGTAGCCATTATGTTTGATGTAAAGGTAGGTATGCTAGCAATAGAAGTCATCAAAGGAATAGAATGATTGACTTGTGTAGGAGGTTGTGTATAACCTAAAGTTTCGGCACAACTCTTCATAGGCATCACGTTCGAATCCACAATGTGTGAAATACCACGCAAAATATCAATTCCATTCTTATCACTTTGAAGCATACATTTTAGACCCTCAATTAAAGGAAGAGCTTGACTATCAGGGTACTCATGAGACATCCATTGGTGAAAATCGTCAAATTGGTTATCCAATTTCAAAATTTGTTCTTCAGAAACCTCATGGAGAGCTTCTTCATCATTAGGAGGATTAGAGGAATTACCCATGTCCTCGTTAAAAAGGCTATTCAAATTAGGTTCCATCTCCTCAGTAGTTAAACCTCGAAAAGACTTAATTCTACGGCTTCGTCTAACGGGAATAATGTAAGTAGGACTTATTGTTGTAAAACTCATGCACTAGAGAAGGAGAGAAAATTTTGATTTTAGATGTAGCAATTTTCAGTAAAATCAGCCAATCTTCTGGATTTAAGCTGTTAAATGCAATCACAACAGTCTCCCGAAATTTCGGAAAAAAATGTCCGGGACCGTGGCGCTCGGAGTGCAACACGGTCCTTGCAACTTTTTTCAAAATTTGCAGGGATGAAAGGTATGATGATTTTAGAGCTAATCTGAAAAAATTGAGTGATTTTACGATCTGTAGATAGGCCAAATTAAAGTTGCAATCTCAAAATTGAACCCTACCCAGATTGTCGAAAAATGCAAAATTTGAATTTTGAAAAAGAGAGGGAAACTGAAATTTTGAATTTTATGATTTTAGAGGGAATGTCAAGAGCAATGCAAATTTTGAAATTTAAAAATTGACTCAATTTCACGCAAAATTCAATTTTGAAAGCGGAAATCAAAGTTGTTGTAATTAAGCACTTAATTTCAAAAGTCACAAAATGCAAGAATTTGAATAAAGCACTGAAATTTTTAATGAATGTTAACGCACTTTTCAGATTTAGGACAGTAAGAACACAATTTTGACACAAAATTTTAGTTTCAATGATTTTTGAATGTTTAAAAGTCTTAATCCAAGCAATCACAAGACCAACTTTGACTGTAATTTTGAAGGTGTTAAAATTGATAAAATCAGCCAAAATTCTGGATTTTAGCAGAAAAATACAGTAAGATCTCGCTCTTGAAATTTCGGAAAAAATGTCGGGGACGATGGCGCTCGGCGCCACGGTCCTCGCAACTTTTTTCCAAATTTTTAGGGATGAAAGATATTGTGATTTTATTGTGGAATCCAAAGTTACAGCTGATTTGGAGATGTTTTGATCAGTGAAATTGTCGGACAAAGGTTGAATCAAGAGGGTTTCAAAAATTAGGGTTTTGACACTTAACCACTTAATTTTCAAAATTAAAACATAGATATGAATTGATAATTTGTAATAGAAGGATAGATCTGAAACAAGCATTAACAATTAAAAATTTCACAAGTTTAATTACTAAAAAGAAATTTTAGGGTTTTTATGCAATCACCTCTAAAATTTTGCAAAAGATCAAACATGGAAATGTAATCAATTTTTTCAGATCTAAGCATGAAAAATCAGAAAGGATGTTCACGTCGGGTTCACCAAAATGTAAAGCGGAAAAATCGTGATCGAACCCTAGTTGCTCTCCCCTCTTCCAACTCCAAGGAGAGAGAAGGGAGGTTCGCTAGGATTTGATGGTTTTCAGTTAGGGGGGAGACTTTACATTCAAAAGAGGGGTTGAAACCCACAAGATCCAATCCCACGCAATGCAAGATTGGATGCTAAATGAGTTTCAAGGGTTAAGACAGCAAGGCTACCCTCTTTTGTAAAGAATGTGCATAGAAGAATTGAGCTAGGAATGCATAGAAAGTGACAAAGATTCACTTTATAAACTGAGATAGGGATACAGTATGAAGTTGCGGACCTGGAATTAGCAGTAAAATGTCGATACAGTGCTGTCCTGCAAATTTGAGCAAAAGTTGTCGGGACGATGGTGCCCGGCGCCACGGTCCTCCAAAAAATCCGCGAAACGAAGGGGGATATGTTCGTCTCTGCACAAGGATTCCAGATCTTCAATCTCAGCCGCGTACCTGCAACCTACACACAGAAAAGCGAAGATGATTGGGGGGTTAGGGATTAGGGGTTTGCCTTTAGGTCAAACCCCGGTTTTGGAATTAACCAAGAAATGAGCAAGAGCTGTAAATGTAAATGACTGTAAAACAAGTACTAATACCTTGTTCTAAGGATGTTTGTATCCTTATGTGCGAAGGTTTAGATGTTGTATGTTGTATGTTGTAGTAGTATGTGATCTCCTATTCAATGGTTGAATCCTTGTCTTGAATGCAACACTTAGCCTTGAATGGAGACTTAGAAGGAATGCTTGAATGCTTGAATGCTTGAATGCTTGAGTATAGTTTCCACGCTTTGTACACATATCTTCTTCATCTCCCAAATGAGAGAGAAAAATGTAGTTTATATACTTGTCAATTAGGGCTGATAGACTGATTTTCTCGACCTTAGGCCGACCAGGAAAGTTAATTTCCAAATTGCAAACAAAAAGACCCGAGACCCCTTAGGAGACCGGGCCCAAAATAGGACCCAGGGACTAGGGCACTGGGCGCCATGGTCCTGGGGACCAGGGCGCTGGGCGCTCTGGTCCCACCTCCCGGGACAGCAGGGTGCAAGGAGGTTCAGGCCAGGGTACTTGAAAAATGCAGTTTTTGGTGTTGTGAGCAAGTTTCGGGGTCTCCATTCAGGTTGCGTGTTGCGTCACCATCGTGAAGACCGAAATGCAGTCGAAATTGTAAGTGTCGCAATTTTAGGATGCTACAGTAAGCGACGGGCTGTGGTTGCTCTATCCACTACTGAAGCAGAGTATATGGCAGCTACTCATGCTTGTAAAGAGGCCATTTGGCTTAAGAGACTGTGTTCAGATATTGGAATAAAACAAGGTACAGTGACAGTTTACTGTGACAGTCAAAGTGCAATTAGCCTAGCTAAGAACCCGACATTTCATGCCTGGACCAAACATATTGATGTTCAGTATCATTTTGTTAGAGATATGGTCAAAGATGGTAGGGTGAAGCTGGTTAAGGTGGAAACTTTGATGAATGTTGCAGATGCTTTAACGAAGGCTGTGAGCACAGAGAAGTTCAGATGGTGTTCAAAGTCTATGGGCCTTATGGCCCCTAGCAATTGATTCATTGTGTTGACATTCCCTTCCGCTCCTGCAAGGTGTTCGACAAGTGGGAGATTTGTTGGGAAAAATGGTGTCTCAACCTTGCATTTATGCGAGGTTACTATTTATAGTAAGTTTTCATTTGAGCATGAAATGGTACGAAACTCTCTCTAAAGCTTCTGGTTGGCTAGATAAGCATTCTGGTAAAGTTGCGTCGCAAGATCACAGCTAGTTTTGAAGATATTAAAGTTTTCATCTTGGAGGGGTGTAATAAAATATTTAAACTTAATTTTGGGGACTTTAGAGGCTTTGAAACGCCCTAAAAAGTGGTTGTAACTGGAAAAGTGGGTCACGAGGTGATAGAGCACTTTGTGAGCTTTCCGGCGCTTCAAACGGTTCGTCAATCAGACACCCGGTTCTCAAGTTATGGCCTCCGGAAGTTTGTACTCCTGAAATAGGAAAAATAATTTGTATCAGATACATAAATGAGTTGTAAAAGGGAGCGACACATGTTGATGTGTGCTTTAACATGTCATAGGGCATCTAGAAGGGAGATAAGGTTGGCTACACCTTATTGGGTGGTTTTAGCCCATGGTTTTGTAATACCATTTGACGGTTTCTTGTATTGTATCTCCTATTTATGAGGTGTGTGAGATAGAGGTTGTGTGTAAGAGTCCTATGGCTATTGAGTTGCCTCTGAATCTCTGATTAGTGGTACTCCTACGAAGAGCTTGCTCTGCAAGTATGTTGTAATCTATTTTTGATTGCTGAATAAAATATTGAGCTGCTTTTGGAGTGTGGGGTTTTTCTCCCGAAAGGGTTTTCCCCACGTAAATCACTGTGTTGTGGTATGAATGTTATTATATCTATTTCTATTTTCTGTAACTGTTGTAATGATCTAAAAAAGTTTTGCATTAACCTCCTCTCAAGGTTAGTGTAGGAAGTTGTTTCAGCTACTTAACTTCCTTACAAATACTAAGGTCTGAATTGATAAAAGAGGAGAGAGAGGAGTATAGAAGAGAGTACTTACTTTGCCAAATTTTACACCATTCAAAATCTGAATGAAAACTTCTCCAGACTTGTTTGGACAGGAGAGCTTCATTTAAGGTTCGAATCCTCCTGAGGCCCAGACCTCCTTTTCTTTTCAGCCTACAGACCTAGTCCCAAGCCACCAAAGACATTCTTTGCTTATCCTCAACCCCAGACCATAGGAATCTTCTTTGAATTTTCTCGATTGCATTAGCATACTTATCTGGAATTCTGAAAAGACTTAGAGCATAAATCAGAATACTTTGAAGAGTAGCCTTAAGGAGTTGGAGCTTGCTAGCTTGACTTAAGAGGGCTCCTTTCCAACTAGAAAGTTTTTTGTGAAATTTATCCACTAGAGAACTCTAGAAGGGATCAGGAGGTGCAATGCCCATGGGGAGACCAAGGTAGGTAGCAGGAAGATCAACAATCCTACACTCCAGGATTCTGTTGATCCTCTGTTGTCTTCTCTCAGGAGTATTAATGAAAAAAACTTCACTTTTAGCTTAATTGATAAGATGACCAGAAGCAGAAGCAAATTTACCAAGGGTGCTCTTCAAAACTTTAGCTTCTAAAATACTTGATTCCCCCACAATAATATTATCATCAACAAACTGCTGATGGGAACAGATAAGGTCAGCAGAGGATGGTTGGAGGCCCTTAAAGGAGCCTTGCAACACCGTTTTTTCCATAGTCCTTCCAAAGCATTCTGCCATAATTATGAAGAGGATGGGGGAGATAGGATCCCCTTGCCTTAAACCTCTAGAAGCTTGGAAAAAGGTTGAGGGAGAACCATTGACAAGAATAGCAAAAGTAGCAAAGGTGGTAAGTTGGGAGAGGAGGTCGAGACCTCTAGAGGAAAAACCAAAAGAAGTGAGGACTTTCTGAAGTAAAGACCAGTCAACCCTGTCATAGGCTTTGCAGAGATCAAGCTTTAGGATGAAACCCTGTTTCTTTGCTCTAACAAGAGAATGAATGTTCTCATGGACCATAATAATAGAGTCAAGAATTTGTCTTCCAAGAACAAAACCATTTTACTGGTGTTTAATTAAGGCAGGAAGGACCGACAAAATTCTAGAGGTAAGAACCTTGGAAATAATCTTGTAAAAAGAATTGCAGAGGCTAATAGGTCTAAATTTGTCCAAAGAATCAGCGCCTTGAGTTTTGGGGATGAGAGAAATATAAGTACCATTGATTTCTTTCAAGAGTTTTCTAGCCCCAAAAAATTCCTTAACCCCATTGGATACATCTTTTCCAACAATCTCCCAAAAATCTTGAAAAAAGAACATTGGGAAGCCATCTAGGCCAGGCGATTTGTTGCCATCAAAGGAGAAAACAACATTTTTAGTTTCTAAGTTAGAGGGAATGGAAGAGAGGGAGGCATTCTTTTGAGCATCAATGAGACAAGGAATGTTCTGAAGAAAGGAGGATTGGGCTTCAGCATCCAGACTATGATCCCTCTTGAGGAGGTCCGAGAAATACCTTTTAGCTTCATTCCTTATTTCATCCTCCTTGACCAACTCTCCGTTATCCACCACTAGCTTGTTCACCCTATTAATTGCTTTATGCTTAATCATCGACATATGGAAGAATCTTGTATTCCTATCTCCTTCCTTAAGCCAAATGCATCTTGATCTCTGCTTCCAGAATGTTTCCTCTTTGGCAATGATATCATGGTATTTTTTGAGAGTCTCATTTTCATCAACAATAGACATAGTACTGAAACCATTCTTTTGGATTTGAGCCTATATTTGTTTAAGGTCTTCCTGAACTTTACTCTTAGCCTCAAAAATATTCCCAAAGCTGGTTTTGTTCCAGAGTCTTATGTTGTCCTTCACACTTTTGAGCTTCTTGACAACTTTAAACATAGCCATTCCCTCAACTTGAATGCTCCACCATTTCTGAATATTTCTTTTGATTTCAAGGTGGAGGGTCCACATTTTTTCAAATCTTAAGGGAAATTTTCTCCTTCTATTGATTGAGTCAGCAATGAAGGTGATAGGGAAATGATTAGATCCAACCCGAATGTGGGCCGACAAAGAGTAGAAGTAATGACTATACTAGTCATCAAAGATGAGAGTTCTATCAAGACGTACTTGGATAAGATCATTACTAGTTCTTCTGTTAGTCCAAGTGTAAGTGCATCCCTATATATCCAAGTCATTGAGAGCCTGAGAATTAATAAAATCTATGAGGGCCATCCTACTTTCCAGTTGAGGAGGGCTTCCTCCAAATTTTTCCTCCCCTCTCAAAGGAGTATTGAAGTCTCCCATAACCATCCAACTAAGATTTTTGAAGCTGTCCCTAGCCTGTATAATTTTTTTCCAAAAAGAGTTTCTAGCATTCAAAGTATTAGGAGCATAAATGTTAGTGAGAACTCATGAAGTACCATCTTTTAAATGCTCAAATTTGATACAAGAGAAATTATTGTCTTGAATAATAACATGACCCTTAACAGTATTGAGGTTCCAGATGGTAGCAATGCCTCCTGAAGCACCTTCGGAGCTGCCACCACTAACTTTACCATTTTTGAAGAACTTCAAAGATTCAACTTTTTCTCTACTCATTTTGGTTTCTTGAATTAGAAAAATATCAAGATTACTATCTCTTATCATATTCCTAATGATATCATGTTTATGGGGATTATTGAGTCCCCTAATATTCCAAGAGATAATCTTCATAACTACTTACCAATTCCCAACTCCTTAAGAGTCTTTTGGGTTCCATCTGCAATGTTCTTGCTAGCCTCCTTATCTCTGACTTTATGGTTAGAGGGTCATCCTGGGGAAGAGGAGATATACCCCACATCAGCTTGAACTATTTTGTTGGATTTCCTTAGTAGAGAAGTCGAGGGAGTAGATCCTTTCTTATTCCTGTATTTTGGTTGCTTCCATTTAGCTTCTTTCGCAGGAGCCTCTTCTGGGTTGCTGAGGATTTTGGAGATTTCTTCTTCATTACCCCAGTTAGGAGTTTTGGAATCAATTGACACATTGTTCACTATTTTTGAGCTCTGTTCTGAGTCCGAGAGGTTCATACTTAAGATTGCACATGTTTGGGCTTCTTGAATTTCAAAACTTGGCGTGACTAGTGAAGAATCGGTCCTTTCTTCTTGGGGGTCAGGGATCTCCCCTTCCTCAAGTTGGTAATCTTTTGCTTCTAGTTCCTTGCCTTCATAAGTGTCAGCAACCACTTCAGCTATCTCATTTGAAGATTCAGTCTGATCTTTCAGTTCCTCTTTTTGAGTAGTACCCAAGGGGCTGGCTTTGGTTGGTTCGTTTCTCACTGCTTCTTGGGTTGAGGGGCTAGAGATAGAATTTGATGTCACTTCCTTCGTTTCCCCCAAAGGATTAAAGCAATTGGAATTATCTTCCTTATTCTTTGGGTTTTTAACTTGCCACACCATTTTCTCTAGCAGCTTTTGATTTTCAATATGGGGTTTAGGCTACTTAGGTTCTACCTTCATCTTGATTGGACAGGATTTTGTCCACTGACTTGCTTTTTTACAATGGAGGTAGGCAAAAGGGATAGATTCATATTCAATGTGTTGTTTCCAAGTTCCCAACTTTGAAACTAGGTCTATCTGTTCCAGCATATCTGCATCAGGGGCTACTCCTACATAGAACCTAGCATGAGTTAGTCTCCTTTTTGAAGCAGTGACTAGGTCTATAGAGAGCAACTCGCCAAAGGAGCTTGCAATTCCAGAGAAAATACTTTCTGCCCAATATTCAAGAGGCAATCCTGGAAGCTTTATCCAAACTAGAACTTGCACCAAGATAGAATCGTTCATATTCAGGTTCGGATGCCATTTTCAAAGAACCAATGTTGTCTTTCCTACCATCCAGGGGCTCCCACATAGAATCTTAACCTTATCTTCTTCGCATGAAAAAGTAAAAGATAGAAGGCCTTTAGGTAAAGCCAAGACTTCAATATTTCCCTTCAGGACCCATTTTCGTTTGACAAAAGCCCTAACAACTTCAATATTAGGATGCGAACCCATAAATTTCCCTACCAAGGAGTTCGACATACTATTAATATTATGGTCCAGAACCTGGTTAGGGATAGAGATAGCAAACTTACCACCAGAAGGGTCAGAAATATTCTTGATAAGAGGTAGGGAGGATTTACCAGTCGGTCTAGTTCCAAAAAGGGAAGACCATTTCTTTTTTTCCCTTCTGCTGTCAACGGAGTCATCACGTAGAATGGGCCCCTCGTTGGACCCTTCCCCTAGAAGCCCAAATGAACCCATTGTTGCCTCTGGCAGAGTACCATTAGGCTGCAAGTCAACAACAGCCTCCGGGATGTCCAAAGGCTTATCATTATCACCTATGGGACCAGCTGCATTGATCTAGCCGCTCCCACCATTGGAACCAAAGTTCCCGCCTTGCAGAGAATTTGAAATTTGAGTACTCCCATTGCCGCCACCTGCTCACACTCCCACTGCCATAGTTTTTTCTATTACTGCGTCTTATAAGGTTACAGTAATGTTGAACACCAATTGCAATTATATTTGTTTAAAGGAATAACATTGGTCCTTTTTACCTAATTGGGGAACATCATGTTCCTGATGTTGTGTACCTGGATCATGCTCCACTTGGTCACCATAGACTACATGCTCTAAAATATTAACAAAAAAGGTTACATTAATTACTACTCTAATTACAAATTAAGATGTTTAATTGTATTAATAATTACATAAATAAATTTGAATAGCAAATGAATACCGCCACTACTGGGATGCACATCCGGACCTTCATGTGCAGGTGGTGTTTCACGATTAGTAGGCTGCATTCCAATGTCATGCACATTGTTATCATTGCTTGCTTATTTAAAACAAATATAGTCACTTTATGTTGGAACTCAACATCAATTAGATTATTGGTAAAGTATTCAATTTGAAACAATTTTCATTTAGCTTATTTACCTGTGTGACAGATGCACCAGAATATTGTGTTTGCCCACTCAATTCTCTTAGCTGATCAACCACGGCTGTATAGCCTTGCTGGTAGAAAATTCTCTTGTCATCTTCTGTGGGCGCTCTATTGAATTTAGAGCCCTACATTTTTGCTTGGTATCATGAATTTTGTTTGCATTGTTTGATAAAAAAAAATCATTTGCAATTTATAAATATTTTGATGCGATATTTCATTTACAGATACTTACAATTCGTGTAGCAAGTTTCATATAACCACTAGAGCCGAGTTTGTGTTGCCCATGCTTTTCTTGTCTTGTCTTGGTTTCCTTTGACATGTCACCCAGTCTATGAAAAGTTTGAAATATGTTAGATTATATAAATATAAAGAGTAATTAATTAGTACATAATTACATTCTTAATAGTATCTCATACCCTCTTTTGGCGTCTGGTGGTGTATTTCCTTTTTTCCTTTCAATTCTCTCCTTGGCATCCAAAATCAGGTCCTTTGACTCCCTCTCTGGAATCATGGGGGGACACTCGTACTTTAGGTTCTTCTCTATATGGGTCCTGTATTGGTCCCTCACATACTTTAGATATGTGCCATCTTTTTCAAGGAGCTTGGTTTTGTCAAAGGTGTCATTTCCAAATCATTGAATCATATGGTTTGTCAATTCATATTTTAACCTTTTTTCTTGGTTATTCCACCTTTTAAAGCAAAAACAAACCTGTTAGATTCAGAAATGAACTGAAGCTACATTTATTATAGTTCAAGAAATGAATTAAAGGAAAACTATTCTAGCAATGATATGAAATCAAAATAGTGGACTAGGGTTAGTTCACATATGATGTACCACCTTTTACGTATGGTGGGCCCAAATATCTTCAATGCAATGTCACTAAGATTTTTATAAAAAATATCATTCCCTACAAAAAATTCATGGGATCATTAGTCCAAAATGACTGATTAGAAAGTAAATTACAATTAGACTATATATAATAATAATTTTAAAGAACCTGGAACATTTTGTATGTTTAAGGGAATCATTTCTTCGTTGCTCACCACCAATGTGGCCTGCAACATTCCCATACTAACAATATGAGAAGATCCAAGAAATGATGGTATGTTATCAGTAGTAGTCGCCTCTAGCGCATCCTCATGTGCATCTCCTACTACAGAAAATGAATCTACAAAGAAATACCCCCAAGAAAGAACGCTTGAAGGGAAAAAAACACATAACAAAAGATAGAGAAAAAGAGGAATCTACCAACAGTGGGTGGGCCAATATGATGTGCAGTAGAGGATGTCTGCATGCTACATGTTGCTGACATTGCAGTCGGCAATACAGGTAGGGCTAACCTATGATGAGGCACCGATGACATTTGCACAGGAACATTGACAACACTTGAAGAATAATACATTAAATATATGAAAAGAGAAAGAATTGTAAACAAGGATGAACCTTTATTATGAACATTGGCAGTATCAAGTATGATGTATTTTGGGTACTCAAAGTGATAAACCAAGCAAGTGATAAGACAAGAAAATCATCATCACCTGAACTACCTACAACACCATGATCATGGCCACCAGTTTCATGAGGATGCATAAATTGTTGTAAAAACAACACGTACATATTTTAGTTAATGACATAAAAGAGAATAAAATATAAACCATTATTGAACTTTTGTTATAATTAAAGCTTTCATTACTGCTTACTTGCAAGTTTTGTGTTGTCTGCATCAATACTTGCACCCTCTCTCGATTGTCATCAGTCTGAGGCTCCACGGATGCCAAAGCAACAATCTCTCTACTAATTTTTCTAAGAGACTTTTTTATCACTTCCATAGGGTTTGTGGAATTTACAGGGTCATCATCACTTAATCCTATTGAGTCCACATCCCTAGAGAGGTGCTCGAGTATTGCAGCTTTCTTTCCCTTTCCCTGAACATCCGTTTGTGACAAGAATATCATTAACAATTACAAAATTAGTCTAAAACACTCAAAAAAAGAACACAATAATGTAACTATTTGTTTTTATCTTATTTGTACAATTACAATGAGGTTTACCTGCTCGCTAGAAGTGTTGTGACCTACATCCCTGTCTGCACTATGTGATGGATCCATGTCGCCCTATGGCAAAGAAAAAATATATAAACATTAGCGAAATTAAACCAATAGACTTAGCAAAAAAACTTCATAATAAAATGGTATATTGGATCATTAATTGGAGGTTGGTTAATTTAAATGGTATATAGCACATACCACCCCTATGATAGTAACTTTGTTTGTATCTATACAATTCAATTTATAATCGATTAGAAGCTCTTCCCCTGCACTTATTGATTTTATCACACATACGAATACATGATTTCCCTCGCATGCCTCAAATATGCAATTGGGTTGTTTATTAGTTGACCCAAGTCGCGCACTATTTATAAAACCTGCAATATTCCCTGTTGCTTTTGGCCTTCCATCAATGTATACAGCCACTCGTTTACTTTGATCATTATCTTTCTGTTGTATATAATTTGCTGACAGTGCATACCTACGCATACTTTTTATAAATCGAACAATCTGCATCCAATTATTATAATTGTAACAAGGTTCGACAAACTCCATCAATTCAGCAACTTTGTTGTAACAAACCTTTATGTCGTCCATGGAAAATAGGCCCAAACCATGTAACGATGAAGGTGCTATGTGATATATCCTATCGTTAACACAAAAATCGATGTTTATTGGACGAAGTTCCTTGGGTACCCATTGTTTCTGTAGATGTTTCTACCTCAAGGGCACCTCAATGTTGCCTTTGGTCTCATCATCATAAGAACATGACCCCCTTGAGCAAGGGAAAATTTCATGTGTTTATTGAATTTTATTCTAATTTTTTGACCTCTAGTTGATCTCCCTATTATAGACCTACTACACATCTCACTTTCATTTTCTATTCATGCATTTCCCTCACTTGAGGAAGACACATCTGACAAATACCTATTTGGTGGTACCTGCACTCCATCAAATGAGAGAGTTAGTTGGTAATGAGAGAGATATTTTGTAAATGAGGGTAATGTTGATGAAGAAGTCGACCCTAAAGTTTATGTTGAGATTAAAGTTTGAATAAGTCCAACTGGGGCCTCAAGTGTTGATAACTGTATTAGATTTGCTGCTAGTCAAGGTTTGAGAAACTGAGGAAGTTTGTTTTCCAAGTAATTTTTTAAAAATAAACTGTTTCTATAAGGTGTATTGACCAGTTATACCTGTCGATCCATGAGACTGTGCAGGATCTTCATCAAAGGGGTTCAGGTTCCTGCACATGTAATTCAATTATCTTATGCTAGCTTAAAATTACATAGTACACAACATGAACAACATGAACTTTTTAGACAAAAAGAGTATTAAATAAAAAAAGATGTTGTCATCATAATCATTGTAATTTTTTTAATTCCTTACCTTTATTTTATGTAGACTATGTAGGATCCTCAACTAGATGGTTGACGATGTTTGTAGTCAATGACCTGTTCCCACCAAGCGTGACAACATCACACAGGGACTATACATGAAATCAACACCATCAATTGAGCATCATAAGCATTACATTTGTAAGTTGATAAACAATAAATACATACGTATCATAAGCATCATAAGCATCACATGATGTATCATCATATATGTAATTGAGCATCATAATTAGCATCACATATGTGTCATCATAAACATATAACCCATCACATATGTATCATAAATCACCATCGATCACATAGGTATAAACAATCCATGTTCTATAAATAAACACAAAGTTCAGAAAATGTCACATGTATCATCATAAACATGTAATCCGTCACATATGTATTTTAAATCAATATCGATCACATAGCTAATAAACAATCCAAATTCCATAAATAAACACAAAGTTTTAAAAATGTCACATAAATAGTCACTCTCCCTATCTCCATCTCCTCGGGGTGGCATAGTTCTACTATAAGGACCTGCTACAGGTCATGGAACATGAAATAAAAACATTAAAAGGTGCATCATGAATTAATTATGTAATGGCATTAGAATTCAAAACATAATGAATTAATTATGTAACAATATAAGTCAAAAAAAATTCTATCAAGAAATCAATATTAAATAGATAATATACTAATCGCATACCTCATACATTTCATTCATCATCATGACCATCATGATCATCATCGCCATCACCATCGCCATCATCATCATCATCATCATCATCATCATCATCATCATCACCACCACCACCACCACCACCACCATTGTCTTCATCATCGTCATCATCACCATCACCATCACCATCACCATCACCATCATCATCATCATCATCAACAACAACAACTTCTTCTTCTTCATCATCATCGATTAACTGTCGATCATGATCATCATCTACTTCATCTTCTACTTCTTCGGCATCTTCTTCTTCCATCACATTATACTTTATCGACCTTCCTCTTGGGTCATGTCTAACAACAAATGACCAACCCAGTTTATGTGGAACCTCTGAGTAAAATACCTGCTCACATTGGCTTGGAAGAACATAGGGCTCATCCCCAACTGGTTCAAATGACCTTATATTAACCATTGTAAAACCATTATCATGTTCAATAACAATTCTATCAAGATCATTTTTATTCAATCATAGCTTGTACCATTTGACAATGAACAAAACTAATTTGAAGGAATTAAAGTCGCACTCAAGTATATCATCCAAAATGCCATAGTATCGATTATGAGACTCTTGAGGATGTATGTCATTTCTCAATGAAATATTTGTCACCTCAAAGACTGCAGTTATCCCAGAATCACAAGTTTTCTTCATGTCATCCAACTTTTTGATGCGAAATTTATGACCATTGCAGCACATAGTGTTGTGGTGTTTGACCTGCGATATGTCAAACATGTAAAAATTATTGCATCATGAGTTGATAAAAATATGGGTGATTAATAAATTTATACATACCTGTTTATCTCTTAAACCATATGCTAAATCAATTTCCCTTTGCATAACATTGGAATCTCCATTATGATGAGCTTCTTTAACCAATGAAGCCACACCTTCCCATTTTAATGTGCGAGCAGAATGTTGACAATGTTCAATCCATACCGTCATCCAATCAAGATTGTTTGCAATATACAAATGTAGTGCATCCCACTCTCGACCAACTATACAAAAAAAAATAGACGTCTTACAACCGATTTATTTTGAAGATTAAAAATTAATTAACTGCAATAACATCTTATAATTATCTCTCACTTTCCTTAATCTACCTTTCCCCGTCAAGTACTCCCCTTCGAATTTGTTAATGGGGTTGGGATCCCAAATGTGATCCACATGGATCTTTGCTGCAAACTTAGGAAGATATTCATAAATGTACACCACAGTCTAGTATACCATATATCCCTCCACCATGGAACCCTCATGATGTGCTCTTTGTTGAACCAAAGCCCTCAAAAATTTCAAGTGCCTCTCAACCATCCACATTGACCTAGTGTGTACAAGTCCACACAATCCAATCTTCTCAACTTGGTGTATGAGGTAGTGTTCTTGTGCATTGAAAAAAGCTGAAGGTAGACACTTTTGCATTTCACACATTAGACGAGGAATTTTTCTCTTCCAATATTTTATATCTTCTTTATGGATTTCTTTACATGACAACAACCTACAAGATATTCAAGACGCAAAAAAATATATTACATAACATGTAAAACAAATCACAAATATAATATCTATACAACAAAGTGAACAAATATCACTACTTACCTCATGTATTTTCCAAGATCATATATGACTTGCTTGACATTATTGTCGAAGTCGTTTGGGAGAGATAGAGGTAGAACGTACTGCAACAATTAAAAAATTATCTTTTCATTTTTTTCTAACATAATACAATGAATATTACATGCACAATATACAAATATATAGTAAAAACACAAGGACATGAATTACCTTAATGAAGGTATGCCAATCATGCGTTTTCATCCCTAGCCCAAATTCACTTTTCTTTGATATGAGATTGTTTATTTTTGTAGCAAATCCTATGGGAAATCGAATTTTTCGTATGACTTCTTTTACAGCATTGCTTTATTGGTCCGTTAATAACCAAGGAAGCTCACTTATATTAATCTGGTCTCCATGGCTATTTGATTGAATGACATTTTTCATTGCATGATTGGAATCCTGAATGTCACTACAAATTTGGACAATTTTTTCTTTGTCACGCCTTCCATCCAATATTTTCCATAATGTCTTTGTTATATTCTTTCCAATATGAATAGTATTAAACAAATGCACAATTTGTAATTGCTCGTAGTAGGGAAACCTACTAAATTGTCAAGGATAACTTTTTAGTCCCTTAGGAAGGTGGTCATTTATGCCTTGATGACCTTCACGATCATCAATCACATCATTAGTAAACAAAACACAATAGAAAATATGTTTTATGACATAAACCATTAGATGGAATGACATTACCTTAACGATTAATTCTATTATATTCCAACTTCCATAGGTGAGGTGTCATTCTTCGTGGCTTTGATGTATTCTCTTCTTTCCCATTGAAAAGATATTTTTCAGTATTTCGATACTTATGATTTTGTGGAGAAAGTGCCTATACTCATCAAACACCTCCTTTCCTAAACTTTTTGAATGACGAGATTTCATCTTTGGACCACAAACTGGACATGCAAATTTTCCTTTTGTTTGAAGACCTACAAGATAATGTATAATTGGATTAAATATGTTAATTTTTTTAATTATAATTATCATGTGCAACTTGAACACTATAACATACCACAAAAATGTGTTAGCCCTGGGGCATCATGTATTGTCCATACAAGCATCGCATGGAATTGAAATTGTCTTTGTCCTATTGGTCTAGAGACGTCATACATAGTGACACCATTCCATAACTCCAACAACTCGTCGATAAGAGGCTCGATATATACATTCATATCTTTAACTTGGTACTTACCTAATCGAATGAACAAAAACATTACATAATTTTTATGCCCATTTTATTGCAATATTTATAATGAAATGTAGATGACTATATTTAAATAATTAAATTGTTGGTATTATGGATGAATTTGTCATGTCTTGCATTGGTTTTGTCATTGATGTCAACACTTGTCTTCTTGGAGGTTTATATTATGGTTCACTGGTATGGTCAGTGACTTATGCATAGTCACCGATATATGTTCACCAGCAGGTTATATTGTTCACCAGTAGTGATGATAACTTGGAGATCATATGGTTATGTCAAAGACATGGATTGGAAGTTTGGTTTTGGTTTTTTTCTTATTGGTCTAATCGGGTTGACAGATTTGCGTTTACCGACAGATAAGTCTAGGTTATGGACCGATACATGTTATCTATTCTAGATCAGCACGACACGTCATGGAGATTGTTTATTGATTGGTTATTATGGTAAATGTATTGAGCCGACATGTTTTATCACACCAAGACTTATTTGTAATTGATTTAAATGTAATATCTTTAGTGAGCCAACCTATTCATTTGGTCTTAGGTTTTTCATATATGATTGTAAGATCTTATTGAAGATCGTGGTAATCATGAGTGAGTGTGGCTATTGAAGAGCAAAAATAAGTAGATCCTTGTGCGAATCACACAAATAGTATTCAAAGGTTAAAGGAAGGTTATGAAGGTGTTTTGACACTCATGTGCAGAGCTTAACTGGTACTGAATCCAGCATTGGAGATGCTATTTTGAGCAATACATTATCATTGGATTCAACCATCCTATTGTGTAGTCAGTGTGACTCCTAATTTGTGATTGAGCAGTGAGCTCTAGGCAGTTGACCTCTCTGCATGTGTAGACCCCCTTTGTATACACATATTATCTGCAGTAGTATCATCTGATTGTGGGTAAGGTTTCCCACCATGGTTTTTCCCTTACCGGGTTTCCACATCAAAATCTGTGTTATGTGTTGTGGATGTTGTTTCTCTTTATGTTTCATGCATTAAGTTAAATTGGTACTACTATATCTGTTAATCTATTTTACTGACACTTAAGTTTGGTTTACTGACATTAAGGTTAAATTGGAATAACTTGTATTTGGATTACAATTTATTAACAATTGGTTCATGACTGATTCACCCCCCCTCTCAGTTGTGCTTCCTGAGACCTAACAAAAATACTTGGAACAATCATTGCCAACATTATATGCTCCCTCTTTATTGACATCCATGGAGGAATGTTATTGTTGATAACAAAAACATGCCACACTGAGTAAACAGATCTCAGCTCTCCAAATGGATTGACATCGTTCACTGCCACTTTTCCTCTATGTCTATAAATGTTGAACCATTTGCAGGCATTTGAATAATGTCATCTTGACTTCTATTATGTGCATGGTAATCCATAAATTGTGTCAAGCTAGTGCACTTAAATAATCATTGCATACTTGGAATAATGGGAATATAGTGAAGAACTTTGCGAGGAACCCTTTTTATTATTTGATTTGTTTGATATCTACTGATATGACATTCAGGACATTTAGTTCAAAATTCATGTTGTTTGTGATATATAATATGATCATTGGTACAAGCATCTATTTCTTGATACTCCATTCTAATATCTTTTATAATGGCAGATGATTCTCGGTATGAACGAGGTAGAATATTTGATGGTGGTAACAAAAACTCACCTATCAATCTACAACAAAAAAATATAATTTGTTAATATAAAGAATATTAATGGTACAACATGATTCACCATTTATTATGACACATATGACATACCTTAACATACGTGAGATTTTTATGTTGGATAAACCATTCATAACCTTCAAGTTCACCAACAAAAATACAATGGAGAGAAGACTTGTCTAGGAGCCTTCGTAAAGGGCCTTAGATGCCTTCTCAAGTAAAGAGACATCATGAACAACATCAAGGTCATCTTCATCATCATGATCAACTGTGCCAGTACTAAATGTGTCGTGGATCAAAGTATTTGTACCATCATATTCAATTGTGTTTTGTGGCTCATGATCGTCATCTTCCATGGGATCATTATCTTCACCTTCGATAGTCACACCTCCATGTTCCTCCACTTCGAAAACCATATCCTCTAGGTTGTGTTGATCCATATCATCTGCTCCGGGGTGCTCGACCTATATAAAATTAATAAACATAAATAAACCATGATCATGATCTCATCATCAAGTGATTTCTTATGTATATAAATTGTTAAAATGATATAATGAAAAACTTATCAATGGATAATAATCATCTCCACCTTCAATGTGACCATGCAGCCTACAATGTTTCTTAGTTGTTTTGATTAGAAGTCTTCTAGTCTTTAATCCCTTACAAATTTTGTAGGGACAATAACATTTTTCATCACCTTTTCTTTTCAAGTTAGACCACAATCTAGCAATTGTCTCCTTATTTTGTTGTTCGTTGATATTGTCTAACATGATCTTTCTTCACAAGCAAAAAAATCGGGCTATAGAACTAGTTATATGGAAGTTGAAATGTTAGTTATGAAATCATGTTTCAATATAATATATCAAATTAAATTACTTGAACATAGAAATTATGCAAATTGAACCAAAACCATTTAACTCTTCTTTTTCATCTCAAAACATATCTAATGGACTTGTGGTGATTTAGAGCAGGTGATATACCCATTGAGAGTCATATACCCAAGTTATAGAGAGTCATAGACACAAGTTAGTCTAAAAGGAAAGTAACTATCCATTCCCATGCTCATGCATACTTACATGACTAATGTTGCCCTTGTGTATCCTAAACATTGGTGAGACCTTATTTGACTTGCCTAATCAATGTGGTTGCTGTCCTAATATGAAATATTGAGTTCTACCATTGCCTCTGAATCAAACTTCTCACATCATGTTTCTTCACCAAAATACACTATTCCCAATCTTCACTAAAACACACTTTTTCACTTTCTAGGTTAGTTGTCTTAGCTTAGTCAGTTGTTGTCGAGTCTTTGTTGTTAACCTTTTGATCGTAGTTGCTCAGGAGCTAGCCAAGTCTTTCTCTTTGAAATGAAGTGAGGTTTAATATTCCCTTTGCCCAGCCAAGGCATAATCCCTTCCACTTATGTCGATCATGTCAGTGGGTGCCCAAACCCAATCACTCCCATTTCTATTTCCTCCCATTTCCACCTCCCCTAACACTCTTCACTTCCATTTACCATACCTTCTAACTCACCTACCTTCCTATCCTCTATCCTTTAACCACCTTTCGTACCCCATGCCTTAACCTCCTTCACAACTTAACTTAAACCTACCCTTCCATCTTACACCCTCACCTCCCTCCACTAACTTCCTTTCCAATTTACCCCTACCCCTATTCTATCCTAGCATCTCCCTTCCCCTCATACCTTATATCTCACACTTCCCTCCACAATACCTACCCCTTTACCCCTTTATTCCCCTAAAATCACCTATTCTAACCCACATCCCATAAGTCTTACTTCATTTATTTCCCTAAGCTTACCTCTACCACACACCTATTAACCTACCCTTTCCATCTTATCACCTACCCCTATCCTAGCCTACCCATATCCTATCCCTATCCTAACCTACCACCCTACTTCCTTACCCTTTTTCCTTGCCCCTTATAACTCCCATTATAACCTACATCCCCTTTACCCTTTCATTTCCCCCTTATACCTCCCACTCCACTTTATTCCCCAACATATCGTAACTCCAACCCCTTCTACTGCCCACATCCTAAACCTCTTTCCCCCTCACGTATCTCCTTCTTCCATCATTTATATCCCTTATGTGACTAAAGAAGAATGAGATAAAAGAATGTGCCTATTTTGTAACACTGGAGCAGTAGAGACGGAGTGACATTTTGTCATGAAATGCTCGACATATAGTGATATTTGTGCCATTTACAAAGACATTTTAAAATTAAATAATTTAAACACGCTTTTTGAGGAAACAAAACTCAAAAAAATGATAAGTTTGCTAATAAAATTCATTGAAGAAGAGAAGATCTTGAGAAGAGGTTACTTGTTGTTTAAAGTCATAATGCCCTGATTTTATAGGGTGTGTGTTGTCTGTGCATCCCATGGGCTGCTTTGGCCTCGTGGGCATTATTAAATTCCATCATCATCATCATTTCACATGGCATTCAGGCTATCTTTGTGTTCATGTCAACTTTTCTTCCTATTTGGGCTCCTTCATTGTGAAAATGAGTTTAACTACTAAAATAAAGTTGCATGTAAAACCTTATACGCCTACTACACCACCATAGAAGCCACAAAAATGGCAATAATCTGAACCACGTGAAGAATCATGCATATGAAGGGTAGTCCCAAAGATTCAACGAGCAGTCAAAGAGAAAGTTAAGGAGTTTTCAACCAAGATCAAAGATTGAGTTAGGCTTTCAACCCAAAGCCAACACCTTACATTGCAAAGGAAAAAGTATTTGAATTTAATTTAGATTGTTTTTTGATAAATATATAATCGTTATCAATTACTTAGGAGAGATTGTAATTTGTGAATATTACATAAGGGAGGGCCAAAATAAGATGTTTGCAGAGATATGATGACAACCCCGAAGGGTTAATAGTAATAGAAACCACATAGACGTCAGCCATTACGTAGAAGACAGTGAGTAGAACAATGGGAAGATGATAAAAAATAGATGGAGCAATAAATGTTACAATCCAAATAGAAGTTTTATAACAGCCAAACATAGAGATTAAAAGCTCATGCCTAATGGATAGGTTTGAAGTGCTACAAACAACAAGGGTGGAAAGAAAAGTTTTAGAGATGAAGAAAACACATGCTTAGAGGGATTTCATTGACACCAAGGAGTAGAGATTTGTTCTTGGCCTTGAATTCCTATGAATGCATGCAAACCATTGCCAATGATAAAAGATATAAGTTTGTATAAAGAACCAATAATGGAGAATATGATATTCTTCGGAACACAAGAATATAATTATGAATCTCAAAGTAGTCACAACATCAAAAGACAGTCCAATGATAGATTTTGAGATATCTTTTTGGCAAAGAAACTATCAAAGGGTGACAGTTGATATTTAGGAGAAAGTGAAGCCAATCAAAAGAAGTTTAATATAAATGAAAAACAAAGATCAATAATACAAATCATAGCAAGTATGTCCAAGGATAACAAATAAATTCACCACAAGCATATGGGAACAATGCCAAGTTGGTAGTTATGTAGTCCAAAATAGTTCAAGGACAAAGGCATTGGAACTTGTAGAATTTTTTTTATCATCCAAATGGTATGAGGCAACAAGGTTTTATGACAAAAATATAACTATGTGAACAAAGAATCTTGTCAAGACATAAAGAGCTAAGGTGGTATCCTTATGATCAAAGTATGACAATTACCAATATTATAAAGAGAACTTGCATGAATAGATCTAGTCACCTATGCAAACATTTTAGTCATCTTGTGATAGTAAAAGAGGGAAATAGTAATAAGTCTTCATTATGGAAGTTCACTAAAGGTGGTAGTCAACATAGTGAAAAAGCCTAATCATGTTTAGAGCAATAGGCAACCCTAAGAACAAGAAAAAAATAGTCATGTGATAATGCATAAGACAACCTTAATGCCCAAGTTTAGAGAGCATACAAGATGAATAATGATATTCTATTTGATAAAATGTCATTGTTGAGTGAAGATGACGATCTATGGCTATTGTGAACAATGTAGGATGCAGTCAAACTCAGAGCATGGTCAATGATATAAAATAGTGAGCATCATCTTCAAGATCTTTATGAAAAAGCAGAAAATTGATAAGGTCTGCTACAAGTCTAGATTAGTCGAGATTGGGAAAGAGTTTGGTTGATCCTCTGTTCATGCCTTCTAGTCCATTAGTGAGATTGGGAAAGAGTTTGGTATTGAGTTTGGTGTCGTTGGAAGGTTTAAGGAGGTACACTATCATCATAATTAATGTTAGAGACTGTTGTGGAGAAGAATGGCCATGAAAGGAGTGACTATCCTAAGTGCTTGAGATTGTCACAAAAAGTGAGTGTTGCAACAGTGAATCTTCCTTTGACCTTTGGGTAGTTGGGAGGGTAAATACCCATGGTGGTATATGTTGAGTGGTTGGGAGGGTAAAGACCCACATATCAACTATCTACTTTAACATCCTAGGATGGTGTCCACCTACTCTAAAACCTTGTGGGCACTCTCTATCTGATACTAACATATACATAACATGTGCCTCTCATATAACCCTATGTTGGCTAGGCCCCACCATAATTAGAAGATCCTAACTACTATCCTTAACCTTGCATTGACTGTCACAATTTGACAGTGAGTTGAGTTAGTCCATTAGCGAGATTGGGAAAGAGTTTGGTATTGAGTTTGGTGTTGGTGGAAGGTTTAAGGAGGTACACTATCATCATAATTAATGTTAGAGACTATCGTGAAGAAGAATGGCCATGAAAGGAGTGACTATCCTAAGTGCTTGAGACTATCACAAAAAGTGAGTGTTGCAATAGTGAATCTTCCTTTGACCTTTGGGTGTTTGGGAGGGTAAAGACCCATGGTGGTATATGTTGAGTGGTTGGGAGGGTAAAGACCCACATATAAACTATCTACTTTGGCATCCTAGTATGGTGTCTACCTACTCTGTGGGCACTCTCTATCTGATACTAACATATACATAACATGTTCCTCTCATATAACCCTATGTTGGCTAGGCCCCACCATAATTAGAAGATCCTAACTACTAAAAACTCTAGATTCTCCCCTAAAAGGTTGTTGAGTCATAGAAGGCCTAGCTTGATAGCCCTATAGTCTCTCATACCTAAAATATCCTTGTGTCGATAATGGTCACATGTGACTACCCTATGGCCCCTACTATGCTCTAGACCTTTATCCCTAATATTGATACTATTGGGTTTTTCTTTGAAATCCTATAGTAATTCTAAATTCTCCTTTGAAGGATGGGGAGGCCTATGGACACTTTAGTCCCTTGATCAAGGTAACAAACTTCTCTCATGCCTCTTGTGTCCTCCCATGTACCTCATTTTCCATAAGAGACTTTGCCATAGCAACCCTAAAGTCATTTGGATTGGCCATGTGTAGGAAAACTAAAATTTTGGGATTTCCACCCCTAATGAAATAATTGACAAGTAACTTGTCTTGAATGTAATATACAAACTACAAGAACTCCAAAAACTAACTCTCATGTTGAGCCACTACACAACCTCATTATGTAAATTGTGAAACTCATCTATGTATCTCTATCAAAAATATTTTGAAATAGAACACACTTTGAAGCACTACATAATGGTATCCCATGAGAGAGTTTCCAATGTGAGTTGGTGCATTTTATCCTCCCAGTACCACAAGGTGGAAGAAATTCCTCTCAAAAATTGCATTGCAAATTATGCCTTTAGGTTTCTCACATATAGATGCAACCCAAAGCATAAGTCCAAGCTAAGTAACCAAGACTTATCCTCAAGCCCATTTGTGGATCTTAAAAATGTAGAGGATTGAAGATGAAGCAACTCTTGAATATGACCCTTTGGCTCCTGATATGTGCTTGCTATAGTCTATACCTCTTGTATTTATGCATGATGAGGCTAGGTAATGTGTATTGGTCAATCTTCTATCTCCTCTATGTGTATTTCCCAAATTCAAGGCGAACTCTTAATAAGCTCCTAAGATGCAAGTATATGCTCCTCTACAACAAGTGGATCCTCATGAGGTGTCTCTATTGTGGGTGAAAACCTATCCTGTATCACACCTATCAAATTCTATAAGGCTTGTAAGATTTGAAGTCTATACTCGGGCTACTCATCTTGGTGAAAACTCTCAAAGTGATATGACTCTTCTTGTCCCTCATATGAATGTGCTCCTCTTGAAGCACTACGCCATGGATGACCCTTCCTTCCATTTCCTACACCCTATTTTCTAACCCACACCTCATAACCTTTACCTCACTTCCTACCATTATTACCTTCCATCTACCTTTCATACCCGCTCTCTTAACCTCCTTCACTTTCCTACATCCTATCCTAAACCTTAACCTCATACACATTTACTTTTACTTCACCTACCTAACCCCATTCCATCCTTCACATCGTTTTATCTCCCCACCTTCACTTTCCTACCTTCCAAACCCCTAACATATCCTAACTTACTCTTTCACCATTACATCCTTCATCACTTACCTCCCTATCTTATCCTAACCCACACCTCATAACCTTATACCTCTCAGCTTCCATTTTATACCACCTTCCTATCATGGTACACTTATCCTCCCTTCCAAAACACCAACAAGCATATGGCTAATGTCAGTTCCACCTAGGATCAAGGAGGGCCCACCCACAAAAGAAGTGTTGAATAAAAAAGATGAAAACCGACCCCACTTTGACCTTCAAAGACCATGATGACCATTGAAAGAACTTGGCGCCAGCTAAAAGGAAATGAAGGCTGACATGGATCTAAAAGAAGAATCGTATTCAAGCACAGCTGTTGATAATTCCATTTTTTTTTAAATAATAAACATATCAAAAGCTAAGTTGGCTATCATAAGGGTACACCACTCAAGGAGAAGGGATAAAATATTTTGTTTGTTAAAGCAAGTCGGCTATCATAAGGGTTCACCACTCAAGGAGAAAGAAAGAAAAGAAAGAGGTTATGCCTATAAAGAGGATAATTGATCGTTTCATTTGATCAACCATCCAATTCAATCTTATTTATCTCTTTTTCTACCAGACAATGAATATGAGCTAGGGAAAAAAAATTATGAGCAGTAAAATTCATTATAAGAAGGATACAACTTGATCATCAACCAGGACAAATGCAACCTCCTATGTAAAATTCAAACAATTTCATCACTACATCAAGCAAATTCGATACATTGTCACAAACATAACGATTTTTTCTTCAAGAAAACATCCCGTGAATGAATTGGTTGATTACTCTACCTTTTTTCTTCAACTGGATCTTCGCGGCACCCCACTCCAGAATTGTTTCCCTCCTTGTAATGCCCATTTTTTTTGTGGATGCCAGAGGTCAATGGGACAAAGAGGCGGGATTAATGTTTATCAAATGACTTGTTTTTTTTTTTTAAGTAATGCTCGCGGTCATCAAAATTTTGACAAACGTGGGCACTTTTTCTCAAAAAACACAAATTTCATTGCCAATTCCTTCTCCGTTGAAACCAAATGTTGAATTACCGTCAGAATTCCGACGAATTCAGGCATTTTTTCAAAAAAAATCAAATTTGGTCACAATATACCTTCCCTGTCGAAATTTTAGGCCAAATTTATTAGTGCCTTTAATCAAAACATGCATAATTTTTTCAAAAAATATTAATTTATAAATTTATATATCCAAAAATTGATAGAAAATAAATAGAGTAATAAAAGTAGAGAAATGAATTTGGTAAGTTTTTTGCCAAAGCATTTTATCCATGCTTTGAAAATATCTTGTTCATTGATTCAATTGCACTTATTTATACATAATTTTTTTCTTTTTATATAGTAAACTCTCACATATTTTCTTAGCATCTAGTCTTAGTGCATCATGTCAAACTCCATCAATTCATACATTAAGATATAACAATATTATAATTAAATTCTCACAATCATGTCAATTTGTTAAAATATATTATGTAGTTCATCTATAAATTACAATAATATCATTTTCTTACTTTTGTTTTCTCAATTGAATCAAATATATAACATAATTTATTATGAATTGAATCATCATTATAATAATTTCATAAATCTTATTTTGATATATTCAATGAGATCAACATTTACACTCTTATAGTGGAAATCTAATGACATAACCCTAGAAAAAATTCCTCCATTACATTCTCTATCCACGTCTCTAATATATAGACTTAAGGAGGCTCAAAAAAACTACAAAAAATCTAATGCAAAGGGCCTCAAAAAGGTCACAAATACCATGACATGAATCATCATGAGAATCACATATGTGAAGCCATCCCAAAATTAAAGTATCTTTGACTTTCTCTACTCAAGTTAGCACATGTAACTCCCAAGAACTCCCACACATGAAAATGTAAGAACCAATAAATGAATAAATCTGATTACCAAGATGTTAATACCAATCAAATAATTTACTACAGAATAAACCTAACAAATAATTTACCACAGAGTAAACCCAGAGTGATGTATAAGAAGCACACTATCCTTAACAGGTATATTCTAAACTCATGTCTAACTCAAGGTGTAGAATACTTAAATTTTTATCTAAAACTGAGTCAAGAGACTCACCATTCTAAGAGACAATCTCTAAAACATAGATATTTAGACCCACCCATATCTAATGTAGGTGCACAACATATCATCTCATGTTAAAAATGTTCCAAATACATCTCCACAATAGCCATAAAGATCACTGAGAAAAATAAGCATATCTATCATATAATAAATGTATGAGCAACTCTATTTAACTAAAATAAATGTATGAGCAACTCTATTTAACTAAAATAAATGTATGACCAGCTCTATTTTAAGCTATTCCTTTAAATGAAATGAAATTCGTACATTCCTTAAACTGTTCAAATTATAGTTTCAATTATAACATTCTTTCATCTAAAAGTAATCTAGCCAGAAATAGATATTAAATACAGGGTTGCTTCTCTAAATTTAGCATGAATCTAATTATCCAAATAGAGTATTATCATTTATATAGAACATAGTTAGTTCTTTAGCTATAGGTAGTCCATTTGTTCCTAGGTAGGGGAAAGGATCTAGTTGAGCGCGTTCCAATTCTTGTGATAGAAGTTGTTGATTTAATACCCCCATATTTGTTGATTTAATGTCCAACTTTTGTACAACATTGCACCAATAGTTGTATGATAAACACCAATAATTGAATGAAATATACCATTTGTTGTGAAAAGTAACCAATCATGTGATGCCACATCAAATGCACAAGTATTGGGGCCCTTTTGCACACCTATTGGTCTCACTTTTTTTTGGGACTGTTTTGAACACCTTGGCAAAAAGCATGCTGATATGGCATCATATTTGATGATGTGGCCCTAAAACCTTAGTTATAAGCAGGGGACTTGCCAAGTAAGCTGCTGTAAAAATTTGGAGTAATTTGAAATTTTCCAATAGAAATTTGAGAAGTGCGAAGTTAAGATGCACGACTACTGAGTCCTCTCCACTTAAAAATAATTGAATAGTTTTTTTAGCTAAAACTGCAACTAGGGTTTCCAACCAATGGCCGATGTATGGCCTGCCAACAATAAGAAATGGCAGAGATGATGGCAAGTCGCATATGATGATGGTACTAGAAACTGAACTCTTTTCCAGTCCTCATCAATAGTATGAATGCGTGTCAATGAATGAATTGTTGATGGTCGAATCTCAAATGGGTCAAATTGTACGTGTTTCCTCAACGTTTCAGTAAGTGGGCACTTACAGGTGCTTTAAAATCACAAGTTAAGTTGAAAATATGAGCTGTCTTCTGCTGCGTTGATTTACAACATACATTTCACCTACCAAATTTTAGTCATTTAGAAACCAAAACAGAACAATGGTAGTCCAGTACGATGCTCCCCTGCAGTAATTCCTGGTTTTTTTTGGTCGACCACCATCTTTTTCTACAGTTACTTGATTGAATGTGTTTTAGTTTTCTTTTTAATCCTCTCTGATGGCCTGTAAATTTCTTATTGGATTTTGAAAACTTATATTATGAAAAGGTGGTCGATTAGTATTATCTAAAACACCATAGATTAGTATTATCTTAAAAACTTCTCTTTTTTTATTAAAAAAACTTTTTTTTTTTTTTTTTCATCAGTAAAATGGTACAAGATCATAATTATAACTCCCACAAAAATAAAGTGTTCTTGTCCTCCTGTCTATAATAGGTTTTCTCTTTTTCTCAAACAGCTTTCCTTATGCCCATCATATAAGCAACTTTCGACTACCTTGTTAACTTGTTAACTTTTCTAAGATCGTTTGCAAATTTCCACTTTAATTTTCTTTATGACAAACTTGTTTCCTCATAATTTGTTTCTTGTTATCTTAGAAACTTTCCTAAGACCGTTGCTGCTCTGACAACAGTTCCTTGTATCCTCTGAATGCACACACATTTGTTAGGCTTCTTTGGTACAATCTTTTGTATTAAATCTTTTTTTCATATTTCACAAATATTTTCGTTTTTAAGATGGTATATTATATATTAGTGATAATATATGTAACTTATTAAATAGAATCATGATGTCATTTTTTACATAATTTATTAAAATGATTCAATGATGTCATTCTTTTAGGGGTATCTAAATTTACTTATTAGTATTTGTTTTTAGGTAATACTATTTTAATTAATTAGTTATTATTAATTATTATTGATGATCATTTAGAAGTCGCTATTTTTACTATTCAAAAAATTTGTCTTTTATAAAGTAGAGATGTAAATTTTATAAGTAAAAATATTTTCCGTTTGAATTACTGTCAATTTTATTTTCTAAAAACATTCACACACACATACACACTTTTCTTAGACTTCTTTGGTACAATCATTTGTATTAGATACCATTTTCATATTTCACAAATATTTTCATCTTTGTAGATAGCATATATTAGTGATAATATATGTAAACTTATTAAATAGAATCAATGATGTCATTTTTTACACAATTTATTAAAATGAATCAATGGTGTCATTCTTAAAATTTTGTAGAGACATCTACATTTAGTTATTAGTATTTTCTTTTAGGTAATACTATTTCAATTAATTAGTTAATGTAGTCACATAAATCTGTCCACTTAATTAAATGAATACTTAGTATTTATTTGATTATTTAACCATCAATTAATAATTAATTAAATTAATATTTAATTAATTCATCTTAACCCTCTTCTCCTATTAATTAAATAAATTATTCAATTTATTTGATTTAATTCACTTAACCAAATTCAGACCATTAATTAAATAAATAAATCATATTTATTTAATTAAATATTCTCTCACATTTAAATAAATTAATATTTATTTAAATCCCCCAAAATCCCACCTCTCACATTTAAATAAATAAATAATTTATTTAAATCACCTTTATCCTCCACCCACTTGTATTTTCCTACAAAAGCAAGTTGCACAACTATTTTAAATAAATTATTTATTTAAAATCCTATTTATCCTCACCCACTTGAAGCCTTTAATGGTTTCCCTTAAAGTATTCAAACTTGATGGCTTTAAAGTCTTCAAACTTGATGGCTTCCTTCTATAGTCTTCTTAAGACTTTAATGGTTTTCCTTAAAGTCTTCAAGCCTTTAATGGTTCCCCTCAAAGTCTTCAAGCATTTTAATGCTTTATCTTTCTTTTTCTCATTTAAATAAATTAATATTTATTTGAATATTTATCCAAATACAACTTGCACACATTTATTGAAATAAATGAATTTTTATTTTAATAAAATCCTATTTTCCCTCACCCACCAAATCCACTTGCAAAATCTAATCCCCTTCTAGATTCTTCTAACCCCTTCCTAATTAACTTAATCCATCCCCTAATTATTGTCACATTCCTAAGCAAAATGGAGTCACTTCTCAAAGCCTAAAAGTCTTTGATAACCATTAAAGGCTTTCAACCTTCAACCACTAAATGTCTCAAAGTCTTGGATAACCTTTGAAAGCTTTCAACCTTCAACCACTAAATGTCTCAAAGTCTTGGATAACCTTTGAAGGCTTCCAACCTTCAACCACTAAATGGCTCAAAGTCTTTGATAACCATTGAAGGCTTTCAACCTTCAACCACTTAATCCCCAAAGTCTCCAATAACCATTAATGGTTACCTCAAACCCTCCCACATGGTTAAAACATTTGTTTTGACTCAACCTCTACCCAACCCAAGGGTCTCATCAAGCCTTTAATGCTTTGACCATGATTATCTCTTAATCATTTGCACAAAGGTTTATCCTTGCATTAACTCCTAATCCAATGGGTAATCCTAATTTAGGCTTGACCCTTACCTTCTAGATAACCATGAGGTCTCCTCAGGCATTTAATGCCTCCAATCTCTTCTCTCAACCCAATCTTATGTTGACACTTGTCACCATTTCATTGGTGCAAATTGTGCACATGGATCCCCAACTTTCAAGCTTGACCTTTGATTAAACCTTTCAATCCTGGCCATCCATTGCTCCATTTTTCCTATAAATAGAGCCCATTCCTTCATAATCCAGATCCTGAAAACTTGTATGCATTTAGGCTATAGACATTTTTAGAGAGCATTTAGCATAGCATAACTAAAATCTTGTCTTTTTGGTAAAATCAATCATTTTAGCATCAATAGAATAGTATTTAGCTTTTCATTTCATATTTGAAGCTTAATATTAAATCTCAATCCTCCATAAGCATCCATAGTGCAAAAAGCTGCTGAGAGCTACACTCATTTGGGACTTGGAGAGGAGAGGAACAAGGGAGGAGCAACTATGAGCATCTTGATTAGCTATTTCATTCTATGTTTATATGCTTTCTATTTCATGCTTAATATCTCTCTTGATATGCCTGTTTAGGATAATCTTTTGTTGCTAACACTAACGTTTGTTTCTTGTGCTCTTGTGTGTGTTGCCATCAAACAGATTTTCTAATCCTTTTTGCAGAGCATCAGTTAATATTAATTATCATTGACCATCAATTTAGGGAATGCATATCGTATCTCAAAGACACCCTTCATGTACCCTTCATTGTGAGATATGAAATTGCTCAGTCAAAAAGGCCTCCAAACCTTCCAGGAATGAGGTCTAGTGTGCCCATGCCATGGTGTAGGAGCTAGTGTCACTGTATCTCTACATATCCATTTTAAGGTATTACTTTATAGCGAGGGTCCTTAGTGAGTAGTATCCACTTTCTAGCCTAGGTTGTATATGCTTTCAAGTGTTTTGAATTGTTGAAATGAATAATGTTAAATTTGGGCTAATCTAGGCCCCCTTCAGTCATTTCCTCCAATCTTGTTTCAGAGTCAAGCAATCAAACAACCATTTCTATTAACTATATTTTATGTGAGTGTTTGTGGAAAATATTTCCAATCAAAAATCAAAACCTCATTTGAAACCTCAAACATTGCAAACTCAAAACTTGTCCAAAGTTCAAACATTACAAAATTCCAAAACATTGCAAATCCCAAATAGTGTCAAATATTGCAACTTTGCAACTTCAAAACATGAGAAATCTAAAATGTTTCAACCTTGCATAGGTCTCATCTCAAATTAGCTTTGCATAATTGTCATTATTCTTCCTACATCTTACATTCACTTTTTTATTTTCTCATAATCATCTTAGATTAGCTTTGCATAGTTGTCATTATCCTTCCTATATCTTAGGTTCACTTTTGCATTTTCCCAAAATCATTTTAAACTAGCTTTGCATAGTTGTCATTATCCTAAATCTTAGATTAATTTCCACATTATCCCAAATGATTGTTTATACCAATCTCATATCATCTTAGGATAAATTTCACATTATCATTATCCTTCCTACATTTTAGGTTCATCCTTTGCATTATCCAAAAATCATCTTAGTATAATATTTGCATAGTCTTTCATTGTCATAGGATCACATATTACCTTAGTTTTGATTATCTCTAAATTAGGACATTCCTTAGTTCAATCCACAACTCTTTCATATTAGCTCATTTCCATCCCTTTTAGCACATATCCACTCAAGTCAAATTTTTATTTTAGGTCAATTCATTTCTTTAGTGCACAAATCCCCATATTGTATTTAGATCCTAAATTGGATTTTGAAAATCCCAAAACATCAATTCTTAGGACTAAATCCTATGTTATTGTTAAGAATTCTATACCTTTTAAACAAAAAATCATCCACTATCAATCATTATCAAGTCAAAGCCCTAGCTCACTAGTCTAGCGATGGGTATGACTTTGTCCTATCCATCATATTGTCCTTTTTCCTTCAAAGGTATTGACTTAATTCCAATTTCTTAGGGTTAGAAATTTAGATTTGTAAGCTTAAATATTTCCAAAATCTCAAAAAATTAGGTGCATTGTCATCCTTGAAGTTACATTTGTACATTTTTCCCCAAATCCCAAAAATAGCAAAAAAACATAGGTTATATCCCTTAGTTGCATTGCATTTCATCATTAAAATTCTAAAATATAAAAACATAGCATAGTCCATAGTGCATGTGCAAGATTGATGGTTAAAACAAGATCCCAAGTTTCTAGAAAACAACAAGAGTCAACAAACCAACCCATGAGTAGTTCGATGGATGATACAAAATTGAGACAATCCCAATCTGATCCAACACAACAAGGTAACATCATGCAACCAAGGTTCAATCTACACATGGATCTAGTCACAAACCCACAACCACAATATGACATGACACAATTAGGGTCAGGACCAAATGTTGAATCAGTAAAATCAGGAGATGACAATATTCTACCAACATTGTCAATGAATTTTTCACAAAACATTGGCTTAGGTCAATCAGCTCAAAGTTATGTCCAACAAGGGTCATCATAATAGTGGAACCAAAATTTCACCCAAACTTTGGTTATGTTTGACTTTATTCGCACTTGAATGCAAACATACAATCAGGCACACCATCAGATTCTAAATCTTCATAGGAGAACCATATTTCCTTGACCAATGTTTCTTAGAAATAAATTGACAAGGCCATAAATGATCCTCGAATAATCAAAACTTTGGATCAATTAATCTTTAAAAATTCCATGTGATACTTGAAATGTCTTAAAGAGAAACTGGTATCAACTTCTGAATATCAAGCCTTACTAGATGAGTTTGAGTCTCAACTATGTATACATGAACAAACACACCTTGTCTCGCAACAAGTTCAAAAAACCCTATCTCACAACAAGAACAAACAGATCAAATCCTATGACCTCTTTTAGAGAAAGAAACTATGAAGGTAATCTTCAGGAAAACACCTCATAAGAAATTGATTTTACAAGTTCCCCCAAAATATTCATTTGAATAATTTGAGAATCCTTTGTTTGGTACAACATCATCGATACCCCAAATGGACTCATACATGGTATGGTCAGCATCGAAAGTGACAACGAGAACATTAGAAAGCATGATTCAACCTAATAAATCAAATGTTCCTCAAGTAGATCAACAAAAATTGGCTCAAGACTTGTTCACATTTACCACGGGAATGCCATATTTATCACCCCTAGACCAAAACATCAAAACATGATAGAGTACTTTGATTTTGCAAGCAACCTCTATAACAACAACCACCAATGTCCAACTAGGTCAAATGCAAACAAAATCATATAGATATAAACAAACAACTATTCCACCACAAATTGACATGCCTACTTTCATGTTACAAATCAATACCAATGCACAATAAGGTCAATCAAGTAGTATCTTACCACAAGAAGGTACAAACATAATATCACAAGCAAAGCCTCCTAAATAACAAAAATGCAAAACTGAAGTGCTTAGACTAGGTTATTCACAACCAACCATTTAAGACCAGCAAACTACTATTCAATACCAACAACAAACACATCCAATGATGCAAAAAAAAATCAATATTAACCACAACAACAACCAATTTATCAACATGTTGGATCAACACAACAAATGACTGAATAAAAACTCATAGTCCAACATTATCAACAAGCGCAACAACAATATGTGTCGCAGTACCAACAATAGATACAACAAGTTCCCCAATCAACAAGTTGTTCAACCATGTGCACAACAACAAATTAATACACATTATCAACCAACAATGCAGTTGTAAGACATGAGAAATGACAACATCATCCTTTGCCAACAATTCGAGTCCAACAACTGATCCAACAAGCAACACAATTTCAATCCCAAATGTAATCTACTTTTCAATATCAACCCCAAGTTTAGGCCACAATGCAATATCAATAGCCGCAACAAACAAGTTAGTATCAAGACACTATTATGGCACAATACAGAGATCCATACCAAGATATGTTAGCTATAAGTACCCCACGATCAACAATTCCTAAATATCAAGAGCAATACCCATTTGGGGTACGATGTATTGGCAATGAGGTCATCCAGCGATGAATGACAAATCTTCAAGACAAGGACCTTTAGACGTGGTGACCCAAGAGATTAAAAAACTATTAAAACAAGTTCAAGAATTGTAAACAAAAGGGATAAAAAGTATTTATACACCACAATATCTATGTCCAAATCCCTTTGACAAAAGTTTTTATATGGCTCCTTTCCCTAAAAACTTCAATGTGCCAAAGTTGGATAAATATATAGGAAAAGGAGATCCCAAGATCATATCAAAGAATTTTATGCATCCTACATGGAGGTTCATTATGATGACACATATCTTATGTGTCTTTTCCCTTAAAGTCTCCCAGGACAAGCGATGTATTGGTATGCACGATTACTTGACAACATAAGGGCATGGAATGAACTAGCTAAAAAGTTCATTTCTCTATTTTACCTTCAACATTGATAATGAAGTCACCATGACAGATTTGTATACCATTAAACAAAAGATAGGGGCTTCATAACATTCTTACAAAGGTGGTGTAACTTGGTTAGTCAATTCTTACTTGATATCCATTAAGAATAACAAGTGAACTTGTTCATTGAAAATCTAGTACCGGAATTGATGTATGAGTTGAAAATCAAGAGTCCCAACACCATTGATAAACTTGTCAACAAAGGGACAAACATTGAAAAGTTTCTTATTTAAAAGGGGATTATTTAGTGTTGGTGTAAATAATTATTCATCATGGATATTATTACACCTTACTTAAGTTTACTTAGGAAATGCATTTCATAGTAGTTTGGGTATGAGACACTTGGGTGTTTGTGCCACATTGGGATAGTGTGTGTAGGAGAATTTCCACCTTTTGTGGACTTATCTTGTTGTTACACTCCACATTTTGTGGGTGATCCACCTCATGTGGACTATTATATTGTTTCTCCTACCTACCCACACCTATTTCCTACCTATCCTTGTTTCTTATTGAGCCACATGTCATGTTTGTATGCTCACATATCCATATAGCCTTGCCTATTTAAACAGGCTCATATTCATTGTATGTAACGATTGATGATCTAGTTGATCAGTATTTTCATCTTGATAGAATACAATTTATTCCTATCATCTATTTTGTCTCTCTATTTTGTGCTTTCCATTGCCTCTAGATCTTGGCAAAATTTCACATGGTATCAGAGCCTTTAGAGTGTCATTGGTTTGCCAATTGAGAGAAATTTGATGCTATTTGGGGTTGTGTATTTTGGATCTTTCTATTGCAAGTTATTATTGAAGCTTGATGGGTCAAATCTGAGGTTATCATTGGATTGAAGAGGTCCAAGAAAGTCAGTTTTGCCTTTTGTTTCATCCAAATTGGACTTCGGAGGCCAAATCTAGAGGCATTTGAAGTTTGAAGCTATGACGGAAATTTTCCAGAAATTATAATTTTGCAGACAATTTTCAAATAGTGATATCTCTCTCATCCAGACTCCTTTTTTCGAGCAATTTTTTTGTTTTGAGGTTGAATTTCGTGATTTATACAGTGGTACAGGAGTTTTCTATTTTTTTGGATACAGGTTTTTCGGAAATCATGAAATCCCGATTTTTACAACTTTGGAGGCTTCATTTGGGCTCATATGGACTCCTTTTCAGGGGCCATTTTTTTTGAAAGTGCATAATTTTTCATCTACTTTCATAATCTGCCATTTGTTTGCAGTGATTGTTAGTAGAAATTGTACTTTTAGTATTTGGTCATTTTTTGGCCTATTTGGTACTTGTATTTTGCTTGGATCTCAGTTTAGACCACTAGCAGTATTTGTTGAAGTCTCTTATATCTCATTTTGAGAAGTTGTAAATTGAAATCAGAAGTCAACTTTTCCTTGTTTTGCAAGTGGCCCATTGTATACGCACTAAGTATAAAGTGCCAAATCGCCTTTTTTTGGGGGGGGGGGGGGGGGGTTTCTCGATTGAGTATTTTGGGGAGGTGTCTTGTGTGATTGTGCCTCTCTCTATCTTGTGTTTTTTCATTTTGGTGCTATGTGTTCTCCTAAATTTCCACTTTTAACTCCCCATAATTATGCATCATGGAAGATTAAGTCATGGAGTAAAATAATGGAAAAAGGACTCATTCATTATGTAAATGGAACTACAACAACACCACCTAATCCTAAGGTTGATCCTAATGCTCAACTTGAATGGCTCACTAAAAATTCTATGGCAATTGGAACTCTTAGAAAGTATGTATCGGATGACCTCATTTTTCACATTGATAAGTGTACTACAATTAAAGAGGCTTGGGATATTTTCCAGAAATTGTATGGTCAAGTTGATGAGATTAAGGGCTACAAGCTTGATAGTGAACTCACAACTTTGGATCCCAAGGATTTTGATACAATCCAAGATGATGTCACAAAAGAAAATGAGCTAAGAGAAAAGCTAAAGGATTGTGGGAATGACAAAAAGGATGCTCAATTGGTTTACAACTTGTTGGACAAGCTTCCTTCAGAGTATGCAGCCTTTGTATCTAGCTTTCACACCCATAGGTTAGCTCAAGGTTCCTCATACACTTCTCCCTCATTTGATTCATTCACAAAGATGTTGATACTTGAGAAATATAAGTTGACCACAATGGGGATTCTCAAATCTTCAAAGTCACAAGCTTTGGTGGCTAATAAAGGGAATCAAAGTAATCAAGGAAAAGGTAATAATCAAAAGCAACCTAAGTCAAAACCACAACAAGATGGAGCACAATCTTCCTCTCCACAACAAGGTGATTCACCATTCTCACCTAAGAGGAAATCATATAAGCATAATCTTTTTTGTGGATATTGCAAGAAGTCAGGATATAATGAACATCATTGTTATAAGAAGGATATTGATGAGTGGAAGAATCTTCTTGAGAAGAACAAAATCAACCTACCTTCCAGAATGTCTACATCAATTTCTTCCAAGGATAAGGATAAAGGAAAGGATCACTCTTTGGGACAGATAAAGGAAAGGGACAAGCTCTTTGTGCTACTACATGTCATGATTCAGGGAGATGGCTTCTAGATTCGGGGGCTTCTCATCATATGGCATCTTCGCAGTCTATGTTTTCTACATTTGAACCTTGCCGCATGCTGCAGTTTTTGATGGGCAATCATACATACATGGATGTGATTGGGAAAGGATTTATTGCCATTGGGGATAACTCCTTAAATGATGTGTTGTGTGTACCCTACTTGACAAACAATCTTCTTTCCATCTATCAAATCACACATGGGGCAACTAGGAAAACTGTGGAGTTCACACCTGATTCAGTTATCATTAGAGACTTGGAGAGTGGAGCTATCATTGCAACTGGGGTGGTTGATCATGCATCTCGGTTGTACTCTTTTTCACATTTTGGTCCTATTGATGAGGTTGATTCTTCCTATGTTGATGATTCAGATTTTGAGGAGAACATTGGACACTTGAACTTGGGGATTCTCACATGTGAGCCCATTCTCGAGCCTTGCATTTCATCTCCTTCTCTTGATATCACACCACCTATCGCACCTGATGATGCAGCTAGTGCGACAATTTTGCCTTCTTGTGATTCAGTGCAGCAAGATATTTCATGTCTTACAACTTCAGTTGATTGGGATGACTACTTGACAAACATTACAGGTTTGTTTGTGGAGTCCTACATTGTAGATTTGGGAGACATCATTGATGACATTCATCTTCTATTTGATGAAGATGATCCTTCTTCAATTGCTGCGAGGGATCACTCTGACCCTCTTGTGCATTCTCTACATGATCAATCTTAAGAGGTTGACATGATTGTGGATACTTTTGTCCAGGAGTTGGAGGAGGTCTCTTTATCTTTTTAGGAGACATATGAGTCTTTGGATATTGTTCTACATTCTTCTCCACTAGATCTTGGGGAGCCTTTTTTAGCAGTGTGGCACAGTTTACCACCTTTGGAGGGGGTAACTTTCAACATCGACATGGGGACACTTGAGCAATTTTTAGAGATTCCTTTCATCATGAGTATTTTTTCTACATCTTCCCTTCATGGTTGGGGAGACTTCATGGATACACCTTTGGTTTTGTTTCTTCCTAAGGGGAGGAATGTGGTTTGACGTTCATGGAGTAGTTTCTTCATTCATCATCAAGCTTCTATCATTGGTGCATATTCCACATTAAGGGGGGGCTTCCTAGTCTCTCTTCTTCTTCTTCTTCTCTCATATGGGGGGGACTTTTTCCTCACATGGGGTTTTGTCCTTCACATACTTCTATGAGAGTTCTTTGTATCTAGTTTTCATCTCTCTTTTGGGGGAAGGTTTTTTCCCATTGGGTTTTTCTCTCTTTCCCTACTTTGTGAGAGATTTCATTGCATTGGTTTTCATGCATTTGCATTTGTACATGGGTACCTAACATGGCCTAGTAGTCGAGACCCATCTTGCATTGCTTAGTTTCATTGTAGACTTAAGTGCATTCCCCTAAGTTGCACTTAAGGGGGGGTGTTGGTGTAAATAATTATTCATCATGGATATTATTACACCTTACTTAACTTTACTTAGGAAATGCATTTCATAGTAGTTTGGGTATGAGACACTTGGGTGTTTGTGCCACATTGGGATATTGTGTATAGGAGAATTTCACCTTTTGTGGACTTATCTTGTTGTTATACTCCACATTCAGTGGGTGATCCACCTCATGTGGACTATTATATTGTTTCTCCTACCTACCCACACGTATTTCCTACCTATCCTTGTTTCTTATTGAGCCACATGTCATGTTTGTGTGCTCACATATCCATATAGCCTTGCCTATTTAATCAGGCTCATATTCATTGTATGTAATGATTGATGATCCAGTTGATCAGTATTTTCATCTTGATAGAATACAGTTTATTCCTATCATCTATTTTGTGCTTTCCATTAGCTCTAGATCTTGGAAAAATCTCACATTTAGATCTAAAAAGATAATAATAACAATCCCAACAAGTCAAATGATAAAAAAAATGTTGGTCTCAAAACAAGAATACATTACAAATGATGGAGTTGTGGATGCAAGGATAGTTAAAAATGCATAAACTAAGATCACTCTCAAAGGACCCACACAACCAAACACCCAAACATGTAGCCGATCCCAACAACAAACTCAGCCAAATGTCCCAATTCAATAACCACATTAGAAACAAAACCAAGCAGCAAATACCAAGGAAAAAAACCAACAACGTAAACCTCTTAGAACCGAAGACACACCTCCCAAACAATTTACACCATTAAGGGAGCCTATTAAATCTGTATTGAAAAAAATAATTTTGTCAAATCTTTTTTAGCTATCCAAAATGATAAATGAACCTCCAATCAAACTATGGTAGTGGAACGACAATCAATATTGTGAATATCACCAAACAAAAGTGATGGGGTTCACCTAGTTTGCTCAACACTTCACGTTGTTGGTGTTTCTCAATTCCACCAACTCTCCAGGCCTAATTGCATTCTATACCTCCAATTCATTCTCAATCTCTTATATTTCTTTCTTCTTAACCATTCCAAGGTGATTTCTTCAAGTGTTTTGGCTAGGAACCCCACCAATTCACAGTGCTTCCCATGTGCTCAATATGGCTTTCTTGGCTTCAACTTGTCAAATTGACCTCCTACAATTGTGAGTTGATGCAGAGGTGTGAATGTGGTACTAACATGTTTTGAATTCCTTTTGGGTCCATTTGAGGCTTGCAATCTTTTCCCTTCTTACCGATTTCACCATTTTGCCTAGAAAAGGGCTACAAGGAATTAACCCTATTAGGCCTCCTAAATCTGGTTTTCTAGGGCTTGAGAGAAAATGGTCCAAAAGACCCCCTATCAAGTTTGTATTTTCTTCAATGACTCATCCAACCTCAATTTATTTTGGTGGTTTTGGTTCTTTACTCCACCATACAATGCCTTAACCCCAAAATGAGGGGTTTTAAGGGTTTCTAGGCCTCCTAACCAGCAATGACTGGTCAGGTTGGTGTTTGGGAATCAAATGAATTTGTCAAGGCTTCCCCTTGCATTGAAAACTCTTTCCCAACTTCATGGACCCCTCCAAAATCTTAGATGGTGGCTTGGCATTCACCCCTACACTTTGCACATCAATTTCACCCTGTCTCCTCTAGCCTGGTTTCTCTTGGACTCACTTAGAACAAGGTGACAATCATATTAAATGTCATCTCCAAAAATTTTCCCTAAATATTTACACTTTACAAGTGGTTTCCGTTCATTTCCCAACAAGTCGTGATGGTAGAACGTGTGGAATTCATGGGGAAACCATTTTACATAAAACGGCTATATACAAGCCAAAACTGAATGTTTGCGAACCAAAACAAGTAAACACTAATATAAACTATCTACAAATCTTGGAATGGAACTAACAACTCTGTAACACACTAAAGAAACTCAATCCATTTCTGGATCAATGTATTCAATCCATTTTCATTTACAAAAATGAACAAAACAAGCCAAAATGTTGCCAACTAGTCTGAAAATGAGTAGTTTTAGATTGTTGCACTTACAAAACAAAGTCTCCAACATTGGTAACCATGCAAGAGAGGTTTATTATATCATTTCCCATGTGTGGAGTTATCCTCGAGCATTGGACAATCCCTAACTCCATCTCTAACCAATTTAGGACAAAAGTTGTCATGACAACTTTTTGCAACTTTGCACTTTTGCACTTTTCTTCTCAATCTTTGAGACCTATTCTAAATCATCACTCATGACTTTTAGAACATGTCTAAGACTAATTTAACCCTCCCTAATTCCTATACCAATTTTTTACACTTTTGACCATCAAGAAGGCCAACTACCTACTCAAACCACTACTTATGCACAAAATTCAAACCTAAGAAGAATGAACTCAACCCTAGGCCTACATTGACTCTAACCACTCACTCTTGGACCCTCCTAGAGTCCTTATTCACTACCTGACTTGGCTAGGGTCCGTACAAGACAAATTTGAGAAAACTAAAAAGCCTAAGTCCTAGGTGCTCCTGCATTATTCTCCCAAACAAAAGAAGATCAAGTCAGCTCCTTGAGAATAAAATTGTGATCAATGCCTAGCTTCTCAAACTCTACCTCAAGAACCCATCTAGCTTCAACATCATCCATACCTTTCCATTTGATTAGGTGCTCCCAATAGGCTTGATGCCTTGTCTTCTTGGCGATCTTGGAACTCAACACCTTCTTAGCCTTTGGATTTGGTTTGGTTGGTAACTGAAGGTTGTTCACATCATCTGATGTACCTCTTAGTGACTGCAATCTGAACCTTGAATTGGTCCCTTGTAGGTGACTAAGTTTGCTATGTTGAAAACTGGTGACAATCCTATGTCACTAGGTAGATCCACCTTGTATGCATTTTCTCCATAATTGGCTAGAATGGTACATGGACCTATCCTTCTCATTTGCAACTTGTTAGGCACTCCTTGATGTATCCTTGCTTTGTTTAGGTGCACCATGACAAGATCCCCCACTTGAAATTGTAGGTTCTTCCTTCTTTCATCAACTTTTTGTTTGATTTTGCTTGTGTTCTCCATCAATGCTTGCTTGACTAATTCATGGACCTCCTTCATTGATTGAGCAAAGTCTTCTGCATATCCACTTCTTGTTGCTGCACTACCTAAGTCTCTCAACTCCAAAATGCCTCTTGGGTGCACACCATAGACCACTTCAAAAGGGCTCTTTCCGATAGTCCTATTCATGGTGTCATTATATGCATATTCAGCTTGTGAGAGTACTTAATCCCATGTCTGACAATATTCTTTAGTAGGGCACCTTAATAAGTTCCCCAAGCTTCTATTCACCACTTTGGTCTGCCCATCTATTTGAGGATGGTAGGCCGATCCAAAAGAGAGGTTATTGCCAAGCTTTTGCCAAAGTGTCTTCCAAAAATGACTCATGAACTTTGAGTCCCTATCTAAAACAATGCTCATGGGTAAACCATGTATCCTCACTACCTCTTTCAAGAAGAAATGAGCTATTTGGCATGCATCATGAGTAGTCTTGCAAGGCACAAAGTGAGCCATTTTGCTAAATCTATCCACAATGACATAAATGCTATCAAATCCTTGCTTTTTCCTTGGTAAACCTACTACAAAGTCCATACTAATGCATTCCCAACGTCTATTTGGTATGGAAAGAGGTTGGTATAAACCGACATTTGTAGAAGTACCTTTGGCCTTTTGGCAAACTATGCAAGTCTCCACATACTTTTTCACATCTTGATTCATCCTTGGCCAATAGTAATACCTTTGAACCAACTCTTGAGTCTTATTGGCTCCAAAATGTCCACTAAGGCTACCATTATGCTTCTCTTGTATGATATTTTCTCTCATTGAGCCTATAGGCACACAAAGCTGCCCACCTTTAAACAATAGTCCATTTTGCAAAGTAAAATTAGAATACTCACTATGGAAGTGATTTTGATACTCCTTACACATCTTGTAGGCATTTAAGAAGTTTTCATCCTTTGGGTATAAGTCTCTAAAACTGTCAACACCTATGCGTCTCAATTGGATTTCTTGGACTGTCAAAAGTCTCCTACTTAATGCATCAGCTACCCAGTTTAACTGCCCTTTCTTGTGCTTAATTGTGAATGTGTAGGCCGGCATTTACTCCACCCATTTCATGTGTTTATGACTGATTTTGTCTTGTGAGTTTAGGAAGCTCAATGCTTGGTTGTCCGTATAGACTACAAATTCCTTAGGAAGGAGATAGTGTCTCCACTTCCTCAAAGCCTGCACTAAAGCATGTAACTCAAGGTCATAAGAGGAGTATTTCCTCTTTGCATCACTTAGCTTCTCGCTATGGAAAGCTACTAGTCTTTCTTCTTGGCTTAGGACAACACCTACTACAACATTGCTTACATCACATTCCACTATAAAGAGTTTCTCAAAACTAGGCAACACTAGCATCGATTGAGTATCTATCTTCTCTTTCAAGGTTTCAAAACCTTTGTTTGCTTGTTCACTCCACTGAAACTTTGCCTTCATTCCACCTCTAATGATGTCTAACATTGGTGCACATATTGCACTGAATTGCCTAATGAACTTTTTGTAGTACTAAGCTAGTCCATGGAAGCTTCTCACCTCTATTGTTGACTTAGGAGTAGGCCAATTTACTATGGCTTCAACCTTGTTGGGATCCATCTTGAGGTTTCCTTGAGACAACACAAACCCAAGGTAAACTAACTCCTGCTTGACAAATTCACATTTATCCAAGTTCATGGTTAGCTTCTCATCGTACAATCTTTGTAATACATCTTGCAAATGATTAATATGATCTGCCCTATCCTTACTGAAAATGAGAATATCATCTAGGTATACCACCACAAATTTACCTATGAAGTCCTTCATCACTTCATTCATGAGTCTCATGAAGGTGCTTGGAGCATTGGATAAGCCAAATGGCATTACAAGCCACTCATAAAGACCCTTTGTAGTCTTAAAGGCATTTTTCCATTCATCACCCTCCTTAATCCTAATTTGGTGATATTCACTTTTAAGGTTAATCTTGGTAAAGTACTTGGCTTCTCCTAAATAATCCATTGGGTCTTCTATTCTAGGAATTGGGAACCTATATCTGATGGTGATCCTATTTATAGCTCTAGAATTAGTACACAATCTCCAAGTACCACCTTTGTTTGGGGCTAACACGGTTGGGACAACACAAGGGCTAATACTTTTCCTAATAGACCTTGGTCTAAGAGCTCTTGTATTTGCTTGGAAATATCAACATTTTGTTGGGGAGTAATTTTATAAGCTACTTTGTTATGTAAGGATGCTCTGGGAATGAATTCTATTTGATGGCTTATGGATCTTTTAGGAGGTAATGTGGCTAGTTGTTCATCACTTACTATGCCTTTGAATTTCTTCAACAAATCTTGAACCTTTATTGGCAAAACTGGCTGCTCTTTCTTGTCTTCCTCTTTAGGCTTCATTACAAGTGCAAACCCTATACCTTCACCTTCCTCAAGTGTCTTCAAGAACTGTTTTTCACTCACCAAAAGAACATTAGGACCTACTGCCCTCTTTTCACCTTCCTCAAGGATAGACTGAATCTTGAATGTGACTCCATCTTTCTTGAATGAGTATGCATTCTTGGCTCCATCATGGATAGCTTGTCTATCAAATTTCCATGGTCTTCCTAATAGAAGATGGCATGCATCCATGGGCAAGACATCACATAACACTTTGTCCTTATACCTCCCAATGGTAAAATCCACCCATGCTTGCTCATTAACTAGGACATGTTGGCCTTTGTTCAACCAAGTGACTCTATAAGGGTTGTTGTGAGGGATCCTTTGTAATTTGAGCTTACTCACTGCCTCTTCTGATACAATATTGTCTGTAGACCCTGAATCAATGATCACTTTGCAAACTTTTTCCTTAATCTTGCATTTGATCCTAAATAAGGACCTTCTTTGGCTTGGCTCTTCTCTGACCGGTTCTTTGATCAAAGTTATCCTTATCATCAAGTTGTCACCTACCTCTGATTCTAAGGCAACCTCTAAAGTCTTGTTGCTTGAAGACTCTTCTCGAAGATAGTTCACTCTCCTTTCACCACCTTGTGAAGATTATCCCTTCTCTGGACACCTATATGCTGGATGACCAAGTTGGTTGCAATGGTAACACTTCATTGTTGCAAAATATGAGGAACCTCTACCTTGTCCACTAGATCTTCCTCTAAATCCACTATTTGATCCTCTTCCTCTTCCTCTAAATCCACTATTTGATCCTCTTCCTCTATTGATTCCTCCTTTATTAGTGCCACTCTCTTGCTGCTCAGTGAGTTTAGACTCCCCTTGTGTTCTTTGTTCAGAACTTCTTCCTCAAAAGCCTCCCCTATGGCCTCTATTGTCTTTTCCTCTACCCCTGCCCCTATTGCTACTTGAATCATGTCTTCTTTTCAGTTTTTCCTCCACTTTAAGGGCAAGTTGATAGGTTTGATGGACCATTTTTGGGCTCATTAGGCTGATTTCTTCTTGGATGTTCCACCGTAGACCATGTAGGTACCTAGCAACCTTGAGACTCTCTTCTTCCACCACATGTGATCTAAGGCTACGTTTGTGAAACTTCCCCATATAGCTACTGACATCAAGATCCTTTTGTCTTAAGTTTTGCCTCTTCCTATGAATTTGCAGTTCATAGTCATTAGGGAGATAGACTTCTTTTATTTTGACTAACATCCCTTTCCAAGAAGAGATGGGTGCCTTGCCCATTTTCTTCCTCTCATCTTGCACAAATTTCCACCATGTGAGAGCAGCTCCCCTCATCCTTGACTTGGCTACTTTGACTCTTTTGGCTTCAGTTATGCCTTCACATTCAAAATGATTCTCCATACCTTCTATCCATTCTAAGACCACTTATGCCTCCATCTTACCAGTAAATAATGGAAATCCTTCTAGTGATTTACCACTTAAGGCCTTCAATGCCTTTAGGAAAGGTTCTTTCTCTAGGATAGGATCAGGTTCAGGTACTTTGTCTATCTTTGACACTTCTTTACCCTTCCCTTCTACTCCTTCAACCTTTATCAACACTTCATCTGCCTTGGTTTCAACCTCACCAAGCTTACTCACCAGTTCAAGCAACTTCTCCTTCAGGAGTCTATTCTCTTCCTCCTGATCATCCACTTTATTTTCCAACTCCGCATTGGTCACCATGCGGTTATCTCCTATAGATTCCACTGAGGACATCTACTCACCTAGCCTAAATCTTATAGGCTCTAATACCAATTTGATGGGGTTCACCTAGTTGGTGTTACTCAATTCCACCACCTCTCTAGGCCTAATTGCATTCTAGACCTCCAATTCCTTCTCAATCTCTTCTATGGCTTTCTTCTTAACCATTCCAAGGTGATTGCTTCAAGTTTTTTGGGTTGGAACCCCACCAATTCACAGTGCTTCCCATGTGCTCAATATGGCTTTCTTGGCTTCAACTTGTCAAATTGACCTCCTACTATTGTGAGTTGATGCAGAGGTGTGGAGGTGGATACTAACATGTTTTTAATTCCTTTTGGGTCCATTTGAGGTTTTCAATCTTTTCCCTCCTTACCGATTTCACCATTTTGCCTAGAAAAGGGCTACAAGGAATTAGCCCTATTAGGCCTCCTAAATCTGGTTTTCTAGGGCTTGAGAGAAAACAGTCCAAAAGACACCCTAGAAAGTTTGGATTTTCTTCAATGAATCATCCAACCTCGAGTGATTTTTGTGGTTTTTCTTCTTTACTCCACCGTACAATGCCCTAACTCCAAAATGAGGGTTTTTAAGGGTTTCTAGGCCTCCTAACTGGCAGTGACTGGTCAGGTTGGTTTTTGGGTATCAAATGACTTTGTCAAGGCTTCCCCTTGAATTTGAAACTCTTTTCCAACTTCATGGACCCATCCAAAAGCTTAGATGGTGGTTTGGCATTCACCCTTGCACTTTGCACATCAATTTCACCCTGTCTCCTCTATCCAGCTTGCTCCTAGACTCGCTTAGAACAAGGTGGCAGTCACACTAAATGTCATCTCCAACACTTGTCTCTGCATATGTACACTATACAAGTGGTTTCCCTTCATCTCCCAACAGGTCGTGATGGTAGCACATGTGGAATTCATGGGGCAACCATTTTACATAAAATTGCTATATACAAGCCAAAACTGGCTATTTGAAACCAAAACAAGTAAACACTAATGCAAACTATCTACAATGCTTGGAATGGAACTAAAAGCTCTATGACACACTAAAGAAATCAATCCATTTTTGGATCAATGGATTCAATCCATTTGCATTTACAAAAATGAACAAAACAAGCCAAAATGCTGCCAACTAGTCTGAAAATAAGTAGTTTCAGATTGTTGCACTTACAAAACAAAGTCTCCAACCTTGGTAACCATGCAAGAGAGGGTTCTTATATCATTTCCCACATGTGGATTCATCCTAGGGCATTGGACAATCCCTAACTCCATCGCTAACCAATTTAGGACAAAAGTTGTCATGACAACTTTTTGCAACTTTGCACTTTTTGTTCTTCTCAATCTATGAGATCTATTCTAAGTCATCACTCATTACTTTTAAAACATGTCTAAGACTAATTTAACCCTGCCTAACGCCTATACCAATTTTTGACACTTTTGACCATCAAGAAGGTCAACTACCTACTCAAACCACTACTTATGCACAAAATGCAAACCTAAAAAGAATGAACTCAACCCTAGGCCTACATTGACTCCAAACACTCACTCTTGGACCCTCCTGGAGTCCTTATTCACTACCTGACTTGGCTAGGGTCATTACAAGCCAAAATTGAGAAAACTAAAAAGCCTAAGTCCTAGGTGCTCCTGCACCAAAAAGGACACAAGACTCCTTCTTGTTACTAGTTTAAACATTTTATACAAGATTTGATTGATCAAGGGCTAATTGAGATAGAATATCCTGCAACATCCTCCAATATAGATCATACTATATTCATGACTCCCCTTTTTTATCATGTTCAGGGAAAAGCCTCCACTTCTAGTTCTAATCCCAAAGGCAATGTAAATTATACCAATAGTTCCCATGAGTACACAATAAATTTTCCTCAAGTGTTAGATAATCATGTCCACCATAAATGTCAATGATCAAATTCTTAATGTACAATAACTACCCAACAATCCAAAATCACTTTACAAGGAGCTCCTCCTAAATTGCAAGTAACTAGCTAGTGCAATCTCCTTGACCATCTAGGTAAGACACTCACACAAATATCTATTCTTGATTTATTGCATATATCTCTTACACATAGAGTGGTCTTAGACAAATCTTTACATGAATCCATAGTTCTCACAGATATAAAGTGTCAGCTAGTTTTAGGCTATGATAGGTCACGTTTCTCTCGCTCGCCCTTACCTTCACTTAGAACAATATCCCTCATGATAAACCCCATCGTAATAATCCCTTACATCTAGAAGTCTTTGTCCAAAATTGAAAAATCAAAAGAGTCTTGATAGGTGGTAGAGTAGGACTAAACATTTGTATTTTGAGAGGTAACATGGCTTTGATATTTTGAAGATGGTATAGATCCTTCCAAGAAGATAAGAATAAAGACATATGATGATGCAAAATAGATTTCCAAGGGAGTCATCATATTTCCTATCTAGGTTGGTCCCGCCATTGAGAACATATCACTACAAGTCTTGGACCTAGATAATCCTTACAACATGATTTTGGGCCACCCCTGGTTACATGCCATGAAAGAAGTCTCATCAACCTATTACTAGTGTCTAAAATACACTTATAATGGAATAGAGATCACTATCCTTGGAGATCCAAATCCCTTTCAATTTTGTGCCAATTTAAAAGGGACACTTGAACAACAAGTGCCAATTAATAGAAAGGTGTCATCATCCTCTAATACCTCTCAATATGTGGACTCTCAAACATTGTCCAGATTGACCAAAGAAAAACTCAAGATTCAAGATCAAGGATGTGGAGAGTATACAATGGAACAATCATTCCATGTTTGGAAGTTACCTACTTCCCAAAAATCTTATAGGAAACCACATCCTCTATAGAAAGAACCAAAGGTTGTCATTCAATATCAACCTCCTACCACCTTCTCAAAATAGGGATAACTTGACAAAGAAAATATTGAAGATGATGTGTCTAATTGGCTTTACAAAGATGAGGAAGACACACCATCTTTACAATTACCCCTTGAAAAGTATGGAAAAAGTTTTACCATCTTGCAGAAGAAGGGATACGATGGGCATAGTGGCCTTGGCACAAACAAACAAGGTATCATAGAACCCATCCTTCCAAAGGCACAACCTTGAAATAGAGGATTTGGATTTAGATCATTACATATTGGCTCCTCAAACACCAAGTTAACCTTGTGTGAAAATGGCATGCTTCTAACGATAACAAGTCACCTAAGGAAAACCCTAATGAAACTGATTCCAATGAGTGGGAATGGGAATCTTATTCCTCCAGTTCCTATGCCCTTGATAATATTTTCATTGACCCTAATGAATTACCCCTTGAAGATAAACATGTAGATACTTCTCCTCCTATACAAACCTATCCTCAATCTTGGATCCAAGACCAAGACTTTTGGGATCTTAGCATGCCATCAAAAGTAAGCAGTACCGACAATGGTTCCAGTAATATCCATATCATGACCATAACCTCTACCACCCAATATTTATATAATATCGATGATAACATGCCCTTAGTTTTCCTTGAGCTTATTGATTGGGACCAAAAAGGACCATCAACTATTTTGAAAATGATGAAGCTATAGCCAAAATCTTTGAGATTCGAGAAGGAATACCATTGGGTGATCACAAAATATATTTCACTATAAATCTGGGTGTACCACAACATATTTTGGAGAGTCAACTCCGTCTTCTAGTCACAAAATCAAGAATAAAAATGAAAACAATGAAAAAAGAAAAAAAATGAGCCTCTTGGAGAAAATCACAAGGCACCTCAAGCTAATAAAGAAATAAAATTAAAGGATGTATCTGAGGGTGAAAAACTCTCTAAGGCACCTAAGGATGAAAGACTTGGCACAACCCTGACATGCCATGTGAAAGATCTCCTTTGTTGGTGGAGATAACACAATAAACTAATCTGGGTACGCATGATAACCTTAGAATCATCCATATTCCAGCTTCCTTGTCAGAGCAAGAGAAAGAAAACTTCGTCAAGTTCATCCTAGAAAAACAAGTAAATTTTGCATGGTCATATGCAGATATGGTAGGGATTGATAAATTGGTCCTTCATCACTTACCACTATAAGCATATATTAAACTAGTCAAAGAAAAGATGAGAAATATGCTTGCCCAGATTGCATTACTAGTCAAAGTCGAACTCAAAAAATGTTAGATGTGGGTTTCATTAGACCCATTGATTATGCAGAGTGGATTTCCAACTTAGTTCTAGTTAGCAAGCCCATTGGGGGCATCAAAATATGTATTGATTTCAAAGACCTAAACAAAACATGTCCTAAAGATGATTTTCCTTAGCAAAAATTGACATAATAGTGGAAATGATAGCCAATTATGAAATTTTGTCATTAATGGATGGCTTTTCTAGCTACAATGAAATCAGAATAGCTTCTAAAGATCAACATAAAATAGCTTTCACATGTTCTTGGGGAACCTATTGTTGGAATGTGATGCCCTTTGGCCTTAAGCATGTTAGAGCAACCTATGAGAGAGCAATGCCAACCATATTTCATGATTTCATGCACACATTGATGGAAGACTATGTAGATGACCTATTATGTAAATCAGTCACTAGAGACAGTCATTTGAGTCTCTTAGGTAAGATATTTGACATAATGGAAGAGTACAAACTTTTCCTAAACCCTAAGAAGTGTGTATTTTGGGTCACATCAAGAAAAATCGTAGGATACATTGTCTCTCATCGTGGCATTGAAGTAAACCCAACAAAGGTAAAGGGTATAATGGATATGCCCCCACCTTAAATTTTAATACAACTGAGAAGCCTTCTGGGAAATTTGTAGTCTATTTGGATATTCATAGCACAATTATCTAACAAATGTCACCCCTTTCAGCATTTGCTTCACAAAGGGGTAACCTTCAAATAAAATAGTCAATGTCAGTAGACATTTCAATTTTTAAAAGACTATTTGTTATCTCCACTAGTCTCGTTTCCTCCAATTGAAGGTAAAATATTCATTTTGTACATCTCAGAAACAACAATAGCATTAAAGGCTCTCTTGGCACAGAATAATGAAGAAGGAAAAGAGAGACAATGATATACTACATTAGTCGAACTCTTGTCGGTTATGAATTGAATTACACCACTATTGAGCATGCATGCCTAGCAGTTGTTTTGCTACCCAAAAGCTTAGACATTACATGTTAAATCATAAGACATTGTTTGTGGCAAAGATAGATCCACTGAAATACCTAATAAATAGAGCAACACTTATAGGACTCTTAGAAAAATGGGTAATAATGTTGAGTGATTTTGATATTAAGTATGTGGATAGGAAATTAATTAAAGGACAAGCAATATAAAATCAACTCACTAAATCTCTAGTCCAAGACAATCACCCATTACTATTTGACTTTCCAAATGAGTTGATATTCACTATCAGACCTTCTACTAACTAGCAACTCTTCTTTGATGGCTCACACACAAGACATGGCTCAAGGGCAGGTATTTTGTTTTTGACTCTGCAAGGAGATGAAATTCCAAAATCATACATAATCACTTTGGGTGAAATCACAACAATGAACCACATGAATGACCGAACCAATCCAATTCCACCAAACTGAACATACCGGAGAATATCAAAGATAGTCTCCAGATCAACATCACAATCCAACCACTCTATCAGAACCTGGTAGACAACCAAACAAGCTAATGTTGACATCAATGACAAACACCAATGCAACACATAATCAATTCCTCCAAATTACTAGCACTATATTCTTGGATTATTATTTAGAGTCCCCATTCCTTTTTATTTGGTTATTACTAAGATCAATTAACACTGTGTGTGGATTTTTAGGATTAAGAAAATTGCATGTGATATTTAGCCTAAAATTTCTTACATTTGATGGTATTTATATTACTAAGGGTTACTTTTGGGTGAAACTTTGGTGCTTCTTAGGAAACTTTAACCTTAATTTCATTCTTGTTGCAAGATTGAAAATTTTAAGTAAACCCTTTGGAATTTTCTCTATGCTCAATCCATGTGGAAATGGATCCATAATTTTTTTGTGCCTTTTATTCTTATATTTCGTTCTTAGAGAATTATCATACTATGGGATATGACCCCTTATTTTGTCTATAAATGAATAGGTGGCGAAAGTCTAAAGTTGTGTCCCTTGCTGGGCCAACAAAATAGTTTCAAGAAAAAATATGTAGCACAAAGGGTTTTGATTGAAACTATATCACCTAGAAGATATAAATTTGTATGTAACAAGATTTAGACCAAATTATATTTTTAGTCAAAATTATTTTGATCAAAGCTCTTTTATCTAAAATTTTATAGCTATTACTTCATGTGGCAACCTAATCCCTCTTTGAAGCAAATTCAACAAAAACAAAACTTTACCTCTATATTTCTCCAACCAAAGATATTGCCATGAAAATCTTATATTATAATTTAGTAAGCTTGGAACCTAGAATTTGAAAATACTTTTTATTCTATTCATTAGTTGTTGTTTTTTAATTTACTACAAGTAGGTCGTTAAAATCAATTATAACGTTGATTAAGAATTAAAATATATTTTAAAATATAAAAAGAATAACACACGAGAGGAGAGAATCCTCTCTAAAAGGATAATATTATTTCCTTATGAAAAATAATTTGGACAAACAATTACACCCATCTATGCTATGACATTTTGATTAAATTTGGCTTAAAAATTATTAAAGACAAATTTTCATTAAAATATATATTTTCTCCACCTCCTAGTATTTAACTAAGTGAAAAAATTAGAGAAAATTTTATATTACTATATTGCAAGATGCACCTCATGAACCTCACCTTTTTAAAAAATAACACCAAAATATTTTCTTAAATTTATAAAAAGTAAATTATATCTACTTAAGTTTTTGAAAAGCTAAAGAACTAATAAACATAAACTACATTAAGAGTTTCACAATTTCTATAGTTTGTATCATTTTAGGCACTTCAAATAATAAAAATAAGATATTTTTGCTGGTCATTTCCTTCGTAAAGGTGGGATAGAGTTTTGAAATTTCATCCTAGAGTTTAGTTTTCTTTTTTCAATTAATTAGTTTTTTTTGTAATTTGGAAGACTAGAAACAATTTTATTTTGGTTTATGATTAAGATAAGGGCCCCAACCCATTACATATCTAGCACAAACCATCCATAACCAAAGCTAGAACATAACTAGTCACATAGACAACAAAATAGGGCAACCAACCAAACAATAGAGCTAGAGCCAAATAGCTATCATCTAAAAAAGAAACGAAGTTTTAAAAAACATATTGTAGACCTGGTAGAAAACATTAGTCCTAACCAAAGTTAAATGATGTATTTCAAAACTTCACATCCAAAGAATTGGCACACGGGGGAGAATCAAAGTTAGGAGAGACATTTATCCGTCTATGAACTATAGTCCAAGATGAGTCATTGACTATGTTTGAATCCACAGTGTTCATGCCAGGGGGAGAGGGGACTCCCACTGAAAATTTAAAATCATTAACTTCAACATATGAAGGGTTAGGAGATGAAATTTCTTTAACACGATCCAAGGATGATGATAGGAAATGTTTTTGAACCTCATCAGTTGCACCATTAAGATCAAGATGAGGAGTATTTGGGCAAGAAGGAGACTTAGAGTCCTCAGACGTATTAGAATTTAGCTATAAAGGTATACAGTAAATGTTGAAAGAGAAAGAAGATACCAAGTGCTCAGTAGAAAAACAAAGCCCATAGTGAAAAGGAATGCCTTCATAATCAATAGGTTGGGTCCAAGAATGATAAAAAACCTACAACACAACCTCACCAAGAAAGGCCTTAGAAAGATCAACTTCCACTAGAACACGAGCATAAGTAATGTGAGATAGTTTTTTTGAAACAATTTTGATCTTCAAGAAGCAGCCAATAGCATTACAAATGAATTTTAGGGCATCTGAAACCCAAAATTGTAAGGGGAGATAAGGTAATCTCACCCAAATAGGTATTAAATCTATGGACTCCATCAGTGGGTTGAAGGAAGGGGACCAAGGTCACAATGTAAAGGGGTGTGAATCTCACAACTAGACCCCACCATCTACAACCTCTCTATCTTCAAAAGTATCAAAGCTAGGAAAAATAAAACTTTCACTGAAGGATAAAGCTCAACCTTACCCCTGATCAAGGGTGACCGATGTACTGAGATCCAACAGTGGAGATCAAGAAGGGATGGCCAATAATTAAAGAACTTACAAATCAAACCTTGGCTCAAATAAGAATATTCACAGTAAAGCATAGGTTACCCCAGCTGCACAATAAGTGAAACACTAGCACAAGATAGAAGAGCCCTACAAGAAGCAAAAGGGAAAGCCTTACCTGGAATAGGACCAAAAAAAATAAGCCCCTTAAAAACAACAACAAAAGAGCTAGGATAAGAGGCACCAGATAGAGCATCACCAACATGAGGCTTGCTAACAACAACAACAACAACAACAACAAAACTAAGAGAGGGAGGGGGTGAGATGAATCTCTAATAGATGGAACATCTAAAAAAGACCCAAAAGTAGAACTCTTATAAAAAAATCCACAAGGAAGTGGGCTATCGGTAGCCACAGTAGGAGAGATCAAAGAGAGATCCACAAACAACTCTAGATGAGGGGAAACCACCATGGAAAATAGAGTCAAACCCCACAGTAGGGCAAGGAAGGAAATGAGAAAAGGTTGAAGGCATGACAGGAGAAGCCATTGAGCCAAGAACAAATAGAGGAAAAGATAACCTTGGGTGGGAGGGGTAGAAAATCAATAATTGAGTTGAGGGGGAGTGACCCATCAAGAGCAGCTATTAATTTGGACAAGTGTTACAATTTTATTTTGGTTGCTTATGATATTGGCTGTGTATTCTCTTGATTGAGAGACAAAGTGTCTGATTTCATTTATTCACTTTTATATCTAGGCCCATATGGAGAGGTGATGCTAGAGTTCCAGCACTTGTAGAGTTTTCTTAATTGTTGAAGAAGTGACTCACAAAATAAGGGTTGGCTTCCTCCCAACGTCATTGTTCATACCACCCCTCCTCCCATCACACATATTTAATTCCTCACTAGTGCAGGAGCACCTAGAGGATCAGAGGATCATAGTCTTTTTTTTGTGTTGTTTCATGTTTTTGTGATGTAATAAGATCCATTGGACCATTTCATGGTGTTTTGACAATGATGTAAGGCATTCATGCCATTTTATGGTTTGTAGCCTATCAGAACCTATCTGGTCAAATAGTGGTGAATGGTCACCCAAGTGTGCAAAAATGGGTGAGATCAATGTATTTGTCATGTTTGAGCCATATATGACCTATTTGTCCTGATTGAAATGTATCTAGGCAAGTCTGGTTGGTTGGAGTCCAATGTTGTAAAAATTGCAACTTTTGCCAATTTGTCACCCAACGACTATTTGGTTCAAAGGGTGGTTATAGCCAGTTTGTCAGTTGTATTTTCCCTATGTAATCCTCTATCCAGCTGAGGCAAAGGTTGTTGAAACATTTGTGAAGAATTTGCAATACAAACATCTATGTTTTCCTTGAATTTTGCTGCAAAAATATGTAACAGGCATTTAATTCTTCTTTGTACGAATTGGTATTTCTCTAATATGTACTTGGAATGCTAGTACAATGAGTTGGCTTCTATCTAAAATTGGTTTGAGGTGTTTTGGTGCAGTAGGGAGAGATATCCACTCAATTTTCTCATATCGGGCTAGAAAACCCCCTAAACCTAGGGTTTTGAACCAAAATGCTAATAACTTGACATTCCGCTGTCCAAAATTCATGCCACTTGGGGGAATCTCATAGTGTGTGGGGGAAAAAGTGACACTAAGCTAATATGCCCTAATCTCACTTTCAATCACACACTTGTGGAATACGAAAGAGCCTAGAGGTATCACACAATTGGCTACTTTTTTTTGTGGAAGAGAGAGCCACGGACTACCTATTAGGATTTCTATTCCTTTGTTGCAAATGATAGATAGAATGATGCAAGTTCAATCCCTAACCCTAAGGTGCAAGTATGAACTAATAGCAAGTTTTGCAGAATTGAGATTAAACAATGGAAAGCTGTAAACACAAGGGCAAGGCAAGAATGCATATGCGTACCCGGTGTTAAAATCTGAGTGAAAATGTTCGGGACGGGGGCGCGGGTGCCACTGTCCTGATTCTGCCCCTGAAACTGCTCCAGAAACTACTATTTTGCAACTTGAAAAGCTATCGGAAATGCTGGAATTGTTGTCTGACAGAGGGACCAGGGCGCCCAGCGCCCCTGTCCTGGCAGGACCAGGGCACCCCACGCCCCTGTCCTGGTCTTCTGGGTTGTTGTTTGGTGTGGAGTTCTGTCTCAGTCTGCTTCTCCCGGATCTACAACTTACGCCATCGTCCGAATCCCGAAACCTGCACTTATATCTGAAAAGGTATGGTAGGCGGCTATATAGGGTTTTGCCTTAGTCAAACCCCCGCTTCGGTGATTTCCACCTCCACGAATAGCCAAGTTGTATTGTAAAAGTAGTGTGTGTGCAAACCTTGTGTGTGTGCAAGATCCTAAAATGCAAGTAAGCAAACTAGAGCAACCTAGAAAGTAAACCTTAATTGCTTGTAAATGATAATGTAAATGCTCCAAATCAAGATGCAAAGTGATCTAAAGCATGAACACAAATGATATAATGAGACTTATGCAAAGACATGAAAACAACATGAAATCATACCCAACCCCAAGGGAGGGGTACAAGCCAATCTTCAGTCGGTGATCCCTTATTGCTCTTCAATGCCTTCAAAGCCTTGAATGAATGAATGAAATTGATGAATGCTTGATGGATGGATGTTGAATGTTATTAAAGTCTTCAAAGATCTGCTCTTTCGCTGCATAGAAGGTCCTGAAATCAAAAATTCGGATCCTTTCTAATGAAGAAAGAGAGCTCTTATATATGAAACCCTAGGTCTTAATTTCAACTTTTGGCCGACCTAGAGATTGAATCTCCCGCCAATTTCTTGGGGTTAAGCTTTATTTTATGATTGGATCGCGCTCCTAAAATTTTGGGAAAAATGTCCGGGACCGTGTGCATTCCGGGCACCACGGTCCCGACAACTTTTCACCAAATTTTCAAGGCCGTCAGATATGATGATTTTAGAGAGAATCCCGAAGTTACAGGTGATTCTGAGATGTTTTGACCCCCGAAATCAAGCCCCCAAGTTCAAAATAGGACTTAATTAGGGTTTTTGATTAAATGATGTATTGGAGGAATAAAATGAAAAGGGCACACTTTAATGAAAGGGCCCAACTTTATGATGTGGAAGATGATGAAATAGAACCTTAGACCTAATGAATTTAATTAATTAAGTGCTAAAGGGGAAATGTAATGCAAAATGCAAAATGCGCCAAGGTGGGTGCTAAACTAGGTGTGAAATTGTACCACCCTAGCAAGTGCGTACAATTTACGATGCTACACATAGTTATATATGTAATATAATATTCTCAAGGTTTCAGGGATGGACAAGAGGGATGGAGGAAGAACCAAGAGTTTTTAACCTGGCATCTCCATGTGACAGGTTAACGGTTTGATTGAGTTTTGAGGATTAGGTAGAATTGAAGAAGGTTGGACCCCAAACAATGGTGGATTTGGTGGATATAAGGATTATAGAAGGTTTTACAAGTGGTGGTTTGTTCATTTGATCAATTTGTAGGGTAGTTCCTTGTAAAAGTGACCTAATTAGGGATTTAGGCTAGTAGGTCAGTATTGGTTCTCAAGAGCAATCCAAAGCATCAAAGGTTGGATTTGTGATATGTTTTAGTCCCTGTTGAAACACTTCATTTCATACAAACAATTTGTGTCTAACCCATTTGTGGTTGTGTGTATTGTGTCGGTCCAACGGTGAAGGGCTACTAGGCCAAAGTGTGGTTTTCATTATGTCAAACTCTAGATTGAAGGTTGTGATCATTCTAGACTCTTTTTGGGGTCCACAAACATTGTCATAGATATGTTCAAGGGGTTTATTGAACAATTCTCAATGTCCACCATGTCATGTGCAAGTTGCCTTGTGATCAAGTGTTGAAGCATTGAAGGGTTAAGGCTTGGTTTTGTATGATGAATCATCCATCATACCTAGGATTCTTTTGATGATGCTTAGTGTCTTGTGTAGGGTCTGAGATTTTTGTGTGACTGTCTCTAAGTTGGACTTGTCAGTTTTGGAGTTGTGCCTCAAAAGTTGTCTTGTCAACTAAAACCCTCACAAGGCTCTGCATCATATTGGTATTAGAGCCAAAAGGTTGTACAATTTGGTTGTAAGGGAAGTCTGGTGTATGTTAGCAGAAGAGAGTGAAGGAGAGGCTAACATAATGCCTCCAAAGGGAATGTCCATAGAGGTGGCTAAGAATTTCCAAGAGATGGAAGAGATGATCAAGACTAGAGTTAAGGAGGCACTCAAATCTGAACTCAAAGAAAAGAAGTAAGGGAAAGGGCTAGATGAGGGTTCTAATTAAGAAGAGGAGAAAGAAGAAGAAGAAGAAGAAGAAGAAGAACCCCAAAGGTAGGAGGCAGAAATACTTGTAGATCAGAAACTATTCCTTGAAGCCCTAAAGACAATAGGCAAAGACTCTTCAAAGGCAAATATGGATATCCCTACTTATAATGGGAAGATGAATGTTGAAGAACTTGTTGATTGGATAGATGCTTTGAATAACTATGTTGAGTACAAGGAAGTGGCTAAGGAAAAGAAAGTAAAGTTTTCCATGATCAAACTAAAGGGTGATGCTTTGACTTGGTGGAATTATACTCAAGGTGAAAGGGTGAAGATGGGAAAGAGCATGATTCACTCATGGTACAGGATGGTGTCCAAAATCAGAGCTCAATTCATGTCTCCTGATTATGAAGTGCAAATTTATAGGAGAATGCAAAACTTGAAGCAAGAGGATTTGGATGTCACTTCCTACATAGAGGAATTCCACAAATTGAGTTTGAGATCAGGGCACCATGAAGATGAAAAAGAGAAGGTTTCTAGGTACTTGAATGGACTCAAATTCAACTACCAAGATGAGATGAGTCTGATGACTCCTAAAACAGTGGATGAATGCTTTCAAATGGCTTTGAGGGTGAAAGATAAGTTGAGAAGGAAGGTGAACAATATGGTAGGGGAAGAAGAGGTAAGAACTTTAAAGGAAAAGGAAATTTTGGGGGAAGCTCGGTTAATCTCAAAAACCCCAAGGTGAGTCTAGCCAACAAGAGCAGAGTGGAGACTCAGGTTTAAGAGGAGGCTTTAGAGGAAGGAGACCCAATGGAAGGGGTAGGTTTGGAGGACCAAGAAGAGGTCCTAGTGTCTTCATAGGGGGATGCTTCAATTGCAACTAAATAGGACACACTGCAAGCAAGTGTCCTGATAAAGCCTCAAACTCTAATGGAGGAGAGAGAAGGAACCAGTTGATTCAAGAAGATGATTGCCAAAGTGTTAATTCCCCAATTGGAAGTGCATCCCTAACCAATGATGGAGAAATATTGATGATGAGGAGGACCATGTTGAAGATGCCTCAAGTGAAAGAACCCCCTCAGAGGAAGCCATTGGTCAGAACCACATGCAAGGCCTATGGTAAGATATGTAAGGTAATAGTTGATTTAGGTTCCACTAAAAATTTGGTTTTCATATAGATGGTAGAAAAATTAAAATGGAAAATATTACCGCATGCTAACCCCTACAAAGTGTCATGGTTGAACAAGGGGCATAAAGTCTTAGTGGATGAACAATCTTGGGTAGAGTTTGAGCTAGGGGAGTATAAGGATAGAATACTATGTGATGTAATCCCCATGGATGCTTGCCACTTGTTGTTAGGGTATCCATGGAAATATGAGTACAATCCCAACATGACGGAAAAACAAACTCCTTTCTCATAACCAAAAATGGAAGAAAATACAAGATCTAATGGACTGTTTGGGAGGGGCTTGTTATTACTCCAAGATTGATCTCAAGAGTGGATACCATCAAATCAGGATAATGCAAGGAGATGAATGGAAGATTGTCTTCAAAACAAATGAAGGTCTCTATGAGTGGATGGTGATTCCATTTGGGCTATCCAATGCCCCTAGCACATTTATGCACCTCATGAATGAGGTATTGAAAGACTTAATTGGTAAATTTGTTGTGGTTTATCTTTATGATATACTTGTGTTTAGCAAGACAAAGGAAGAGCATTTGGAGCACTTGAACCTGGTTTTGAAGAAGTTGAATGATGAAAAATTGATGGTCAACATGAAAAAGAGTGTCTTCATGAAGGAGGAACCTACCTACCTTGGTTTTGTAATCTCAAAGGGGGATTTGAAGATGGATCCAACAAAGGTGGAGGATATCTTATCATGGCCAACACCTAAGATAGTAGGTGATGTGAGAAGCTTCGATGGTTTAGCAATATTCTATAGGAAATTAGTCATTTATGTTCAACTATCCTAGACACAATCAAAGGAGGACAAAAGTGTAAGTTTTCTTGGTCAAATGAAGCAAATGAATCTTTTGAATATCTGAAAAAGAGAGTAGCACAACAACCCATTCTTGTTTTACTTGATTTTAACAAGTTGTTCATAGTGGAGTGTGATGCTAGTAATCTTTCCATAGGGGTTGTCTTGAGTCAAGAGAGCAGACCGGTGGCTTTCTTTAGTGAGAAACTCAATGCTGCTAAAAGAAAGTACTCTACATATGACCTAGAGTTGTATGCAATGGTACAAGCCCTAAAGAAATGACGACATTATCTCTTGCCTAAAGAGTTCATTGTTTACACTTACAATCATGCTATCAGTTTGTTGAATGGACATGAGAAGCTTAATCAGAAGCATATGAAATGGATTGAACATCTTCAAGCCTACACATTTACTATGAAATAGAAGAACGGGAAGGCCAATAAAGTGGTGGATGCATTGAGTAGGAGGGTGTGCATGGTGCAAGAAATTCAGTTGCAAAGTGTGGGGATTGATTCCCTCAAGAAAATGTACAAGGATGATGAAGATTTCAAGGAGATATATGAGGTTTGCACTCAATTTTCAGATTCTTATCATTCTAATTTTTATGAGTTTTTGTCGCAGTAGGGGTTGTTGTTCAAAGGGAGCTAGTTGTGTGTCCCTAAATGCTCCATGGGGGAGAACATTATAAAAGAAAAGCATTGTGGTAGTTTGGGGGGCCACTTTGGGCTTGATAAAACATTTGAACAGGTGAAGAGATTTTACTTTTGGCAAAAGTTACAATCAGATGTCAGAAAGTTTGTTGAAGGTTGCAGCATATGCCAAAGGGCTAAGGGAACATCATCAAATGCAGATTTATATCAACCACTCCCTATTCCTAATAGGCCATGGGAGAGTATTAGTATGGATTTTGTTTTGGGTCTTCCTAGGACTCAAAGGGGTTTTGAAAACATATTTGTTGTGGTGGATAAGTTTAGTAAGATGACTCACTTTTTTCCATGTAAATGTACTAATGATGCTTCCCATATTGTTGGTCTATTATTCAAAGAGATTGTTAGAATACATGGTTTGCCTCTTAATATTATGACTGACAGGGACTCTAAGTTTGTGGGCCACTTTTGGCATACTTTGTGGAAGAAGTTGGGAACTCAATTGTCTTTTAAATCATCCTATCACCCTCAGACTAATGACCAAACTAAGGTGGTGAATAGGTCATTGGGGAATCTTCTTAGATGTCTCATAAAGCAGCATGGAGAGGCATGGGACATGATCATCCCTCAAGCAAAGTTTTCTTATAATGACTCCAATAATAGAAGCACTGGTAGGATTCCTTTTGAGGTTGTCTATGGGATTCATCCAAGAGGGATTCTTGAACTAAGGGATCTACAAGGATTGGAAAGGAGTGCTCAAGGAGAAGATTTTGCATTGGCCATGAAAGACATCCATGATAGAGTGAGAGAAACTCTTCAAAAGAACACATAAAAGTACAAGGACAAAGCTAATGAGAGGAAGAGAGATGTGCAATATAAGGTAGGGGACCTGGTGATGGTGCACTTGAAGAAAGAGAGACTTCCAAAGGGGCATCCAACCAAGTTTCTCATGAAGAAGATTGGTCCTTGCAAGATTGTGCATAAGTTTGGTCCTAATGCCTATGAGATTGAACTCCCTCAAGGCTTAGCCATATCTTGAATCTTTAATATTTCAGATTTGTTTTCATATAAAGGTGATAATATTGAAGGTTCAGATGGAGGTTTGCAATTAGAAGGAGATGAAGGTTGGGTTAAGGATCTACCACCTAGCCAACCCTTGAAGTTGGAGAGCGTATTAGACACCAAGGTGGTTAAGAAGACTAGAAAGAAGACCTACAAGGAGTCCCTTGAAGTTGGAGAGCGTATTAGACACCAAGGTGGTTAAGAAGACTAGAAAGAAGACCTACAAGGAGTACCTTGACAAATGGAGTGGCCTACCTGTTGAAGATGCCACATGGATGAGTGAAGAAGACATCCTAAAGCATGACACTATTTTTGCAGACCTGGTTCCTCAAGGGACTTGAGTTTTTCATTTCCCCGGGAGTATGGTGCAGGAGCACTTAGAGGCTAAAGAGGATCATAGTCTTTTTTTTGTGTGTTGTTTCAATTTTTTGTGGTGTAACAAGGCCCATTGGACCATTTCATGGTGTTTTGACAGTGATGTAAGGCATTCATGCCATTTTGTGCTTTGTAGCCTATCAAGACCTATTTGGTCAACTAGTGGTCAATGGTCACCCAAGTGTGCAAAAATAGGTGAGATCAATTTATTTGTCATGTTTGAGCCATATGTGACCTATTTGTCCCAATTGAGATGTATCTAGGTGAATTTGGTCGGTTGGAGCCCAATGTTGTAAAAATTGCACCAAAAGTTGCATTGCAAAAAAAGTTGCATCTGTAACTTTTGCCAATTTGTCACCCAATGCCTATTTGGTTCAAAGGGTGGTTATAGCTGGTTGGTTAGTTGTATTTGGTGTATATAAGCCTCTTTCCAATGAGGCAAAGGTTGTTGAAACATTTATGAAGAATTTGCAATACAAACATCTTTGTTTTCCTTGAATTTTGCTGCAAAAACACATAACAATCATTTAATTCTTCTTTGTACAGATTGGTACTGCTCTAAGATGCACTTGGCATGCTAGGAAAGTGAGTTGGCTTCCATCTCCAATTGGTTTGAGGTGTTTTTGTGCTGTAGGGAGAGAGATCCACTCAATTTTCTCATACCAGGTTAGAAAACCCCCTAAACCTAGGGTTTTGAACCAAAATGCTAATAACTTGACATTTCCCTGTCCAAAATTCATGCCACTTGGGGGAATGTCACGGTTATATGTGTAATATAAAATTATCAAGGTTGCAGGGATGGCCAAGAAGGATGGAGGAAGAACCAAGAGTTTTCAACTTGGCATCTCCATATGACAGGTTAATGGTTTGACTGAGTTTTGAGGACTGGGTAGAATTGAAGAAGGTTGAACCCCAAACAATGGTGGATTTGGTGGATATAAGGATGATATAAGGTGTTCCAAGTGGTGGTTTGTTCATTTGATCAATTTGTAGGGTAGTTTCTTTGTAAAAGTGACCTAATTGGGGCTTTAGGCTAGTAGGTCAGTATTGGTTCTCAAGAGCAATCCAAGCATCGAAGGTTGGATTTGTGATATCTTTCAGTCCCTATTGAAACACTTCATTTCATGCAAACAAGTTGTGTCTAACTCCTTTGTGGTTGTGTGTATTGGGACTATCCAACAGTGAAGGGCTACTAAGCCAAAGTGTGGTTTTCATTGTGTCAAACTCTAGATTGAAGGTTGTGATCATTCTAGACTCTTTTTGGGGTCCACAAAAGTTGCCTTGTGAGCAAGTTTTGAAGCGTTGAAGGCTTAAGGCTTGGTTTTGTATGATGAATCATCCATCATACCTAGGATGCTTTTGATGATGCTTAGGGTCTTGTGTAGGGTCTGAGATTGTTGTGCGACTGTCCCTAAGTTGGACTTATTAGTTTTGGAGTTGTGCCTCAAAAGTTGTCTTGTCAACTAAAACCCTCACAAGGCTCTACATCACTCACATGGTTTGGGTTGTTTCCCTAATCTTCTTAATAAGATCCCATAAGTATGAATTTGATGATTTTAAGAGTTCACAATTAATGAGTTTTCCTTAAATGAATAATCAATCACTTAAATGAGGTGTTAGCTCCCGCGATCATTGTGGATCTTATAAATAATTAAGATGGGCGAAAGACATTAAATCTACTGATCAAATCTTCTACTAAATGATATCTAACATAATGATCCTCTATCACCACCTCCTACTAATACTAATTATCTTAAACTTAACTTTAATATTTTGACTTTTGATATTATAAATCCATATACTACAAACTACTTCTTTATTTGATTAATGTGACTTTAAAATTGTTTCCAATGAGAAAAATATAATGGTTAATGAAAATTGCACTATATAATGCTCAAGTCCAAAGCAACTCGCAGCTATTTGGTTCTAAAATGACACTGTCGTACCACGGAAAATCAATAACAAGAACATTACACATTGTTGATTGTGTAAGCAATGACTCTGATTTTTATAACTCCATTTTGAAGCCAGAATAGTTGTGTCCTCCAAAGCAGGCAGAGTCTATGCAGGCTAAAATTTGCACCTGCCCATAATGTATTTACAAGGTGGGCCCTTGTAAATACACTATGGGCAGGTGCAAATTTTCGCGTGCATAACCATTTCGCTCCAAAGCATGGGGTGTCGATCAGATTTTATGCGACTCAACGTGACGTCAAATGTTGGAAAGTGATAGAAATAAAATCGTATATGTACGATTCCAATAATAGTCGATGGCAATGTATGTATGTAGTCAGGCATTTAATGGTCCGAATTTTCAGAGAAGTTTTGCAGCAGAGAAGTCTCGCCATATGGACAACGTTCCCTGCACGATCATGTGAAGCTTCATTGAAAAGCCGTTTTCATCCCCGATATATTTTTAGGGTACAGTGACCATATTGGCGTCAGGCTTGCTCCAAACATGGAAGTGAAGTTTAATTGTACATTTTGTTTTCAAATATTGGAAAGGAGGATTTGAATTTTTTACAGTAAAGACTAATTGAAACTCATACAGTGTACATATTATGAGTACATTTATATTTGAAAATATTTTGAAGGAAGGAAGTCTTAAAAAAAAAAAGGTTTCTTGATCAAAATTCATAATAGAAAATCGACATCTAAAATAACTTGAAAATGCAGCTCATGGTCTCTTAATCCACTCAATCTCATAAACATGATTTAATCACTGCATTGATATCTATCTTTAAAATAATTAAATATCATATTCCCAAGAATAACCACTGTGTATCTGTAAAAATCTACACTCTCTTCAACATTGATTGTATAAAACGGCCAAAACTGGCAAAAAGAACAGGTTAGATTGTCAATCTACAGACCCGACCTACATCATTTATCATTCTCGTCCATGAAAACGATCTTATCAGACACCTGTCGAGATAGGAGTTCGCGAAAAGAAAGAGAACAGAGAATAAAATGCAAAGCTGATCATGGTGGGGACCGATTTCTTGAACTCATTTGTAGCAGTGTACCAAATAGATGAAAAAGTTTCACGAGGTTGTGGGCAATTGTACTTGAAAGGTGTGAGAGTATCTGATATCCCAACTAGTGTGCGCCATTTTCATGGCATGATGTGATATTAGATTGCACTACACTTTGAGAATACCAAGAACTACTTATAAATGTATAATGTACGATTGGACAGTCTTCTGAACTTAGTAATCCCATTAATTCCATACCCAATATGGTTTCTTTTCTCTGTCAACAACGTCAAAACAAGTAATAGGGAAGGACAGAGTTTACAGTGGAAGATAGGTGAGGGCAGAAGTACTTTGACAATGGCCTGTGTGAATGAACGTTGCACATGCCAGCAGCACAATTGGTGAGAGAGGTTAGGGTACATCTAGAGGAATCTCCACCGTATGTCAGCAGATGAGTCATGATGTACTCATCTAATTGAGTTTACTGAACTGTCACCTGTCAATCAAATAACGCTTGAGATCTGTTCTGTGGGGTAGAACAGGCAAATGTACACTTGTGAGCTGTTCAAACATACAATTGATTACAATCATGTCATATATATTAACAGAGACATATGGTCCCCCTTAAGGTTAATTAGTACTGATGTTACTTATAACTCCATTGGATTCTGATGGAATGTTGATGGGATGATCAAACGTGTTAGAAGCCCATTGGATTCTGATATTATAGCCATAAAGATGTTTTTGATGAAAAGTGACTTAGAATTAAATTTATATTGTGATAAGTTGGTTATTCTTTAAGTATGATTATTTAAGTTGGGTTATTTGATAAATTTTTCATCTTTTAAAGGCTGTCATGATAAAGTCGGGTAGGGCACAGCTATGTCTATTCTGGTTCCAAAACGGACCTTTCGTACAGTGTGTTAGCGACAGGTTAGTCAATCGCAACTGTTAATTACAAAATCGATGGTGTAAAATGCATGACTAACACGCGTGTTAGTCAATCCATACCGTTGTTTTGGAGCCAAAATAGACGCGCAAGTAGGGCACATGAGTACAAACCATGAATACATTGAACCATTTAAATGTAAATGTTCATAGGTATAAGTGTGTTGTGTTCAAATAAAGATTCGGTTATTCTTGTTTTATACAATTAATAAAATGTGTTTTGTCTGTTTTTAAAAGTTGTTAGATTTATAATAAAGTTTGTTTGTAATAGTCGTTATTTAATTTTACGTTGAAAGATTAGTTTGAATGATAAAAATAAGATATATAGTTACTTTATTTTTAAAATGATTAAGATGTAAAGGACATAGATTTAAATTTTATATTGTGATAAGGCGGCTATCTTGTTAAGTATAGTTATCTGATAAATCATTCATTCTTTGAAGGCTGTCATGTTAAAGCTAGGGTACATGAGCACAAATCATGAATATATTGAATTATTTAAATGTAAATGCTCATTCTTAAAAAGGTGTCATGTCAAAATTAGGAGTCAACTATTCCGTTTATATAGTTAATAAAATATGGTTCGCTTGCTTTTAAAAATTGTTAGATTTAAAATAAAGTTTGTTTGAAATAATTGTTATTCAATGTCAAAAGTTAAGTTTTAATGATAGAAATATGACATATAGTTACTCTGTTTAAATACGATTAAGATGTAAGGTTGTTATTGTTTGTTTGAACATTAAAATTCATAATATTTATGTAAAATGACAAGAAATAATTAAAGTGTTTTCTTTTGGATGTTCAGTGTAATTTTTGAATAGTACAAACAATTTGATCATTTGTATATTGTTAACCAAAAGCATACAAAATTTCTATCTAAAATCTTGTACAATAAGAACATACACTATGCGATGAAACATTCTTCAAATTGAGCTTGAGAAAGGCTATAGGTAGAAAACACAACACAACACAAAAGCATGACATAGAAATGTCCATAGAGAAAATTATTAAAGATTCACAATACCAAAAACATGGGATCCTAAACATGACAATATTTTTAGTAGGTACAAGTTACTTTTGTTGAAATTTGATACAATCAATCATTTGTATTTGACAATAGATGAAACATTATCAATAATTTGTATGTATGTCCACCAACTATCATGATCTTTTGTTGTGTGAATCTTTTCAACTTTATCTTTTGGAGAGCTATTATATACATACTTCAGTATGAATTATTGTATTCAATAGGGAGGAATACTCTTAAGTAGCCTCCTTTAGAAAAAATCATAACCCAAACTTTATAACTACATTTTAGTTATCTTCAAACTTTATTTTTTTTCTTATTATTTATTTAAATTAATTTAAGAAGGATTAGTATCTTTGATTTTGAATAGTTTATTTTTAAAAAGTATCTTTAAACAATAAATGTTTTTATAATTTTTATAGCTTTCTTTTTATTTTAACTCTTTGTGTGTGGCACATCTCTTTTAAACCTTTTTTTATAAAAATAAAAAATATATAACCTTAAGATAGAAACAAAAATCATAACTTTTACCATGAGTTCAGTTGCATGAGAATTACAAAAAGTTGATGAAATTCCACTACTTTTTCAGCAAATGAAATACTTAATTGTAAAATAATAAACACTTTTTTTAGATGTAATTTTTTAATTTAATTATCCATAGTAAAAAAAAAATTTCTAGGATATATATTATAAGCATTATCCTTGGGGTATATTTCCTTTCTTTATCTTTTCTCTTGAAGGACTTTAGGTCACCTATATTGACATAGAAATAAAGGATAAATAAAAAGTGAATAAAAAAAGAAAGAAAAGATCAATCTTTGGAATATCTATATTAGAATTATATGTTTGGACGTGCTTTTTTTTAACAAAATTAAAGAAAAAATATCATATATATGATTAGATACCAAAACATATCTAGAACAAGATGAGATATCCTTATAATTAATTATAGTTATAATATCTTTATAATGATAATTTCAGGAGATAAAGCTAAAATATATCTTTTACATTCATGAGCTTTGTCTAAAAACATCAATAATTTTTTTTGTTATAATTGTACCTCTTTTATTGTGATACTATTTAATGTAGTTACAAAAAATTATGAGAGATCCATGAGTTCTACCTCAACACATTATTTAGTGAAAGGAAACCCATACTTTAATTTTTCTTCCTTTATTAAACTTTACATCTAAACAATTGATGGTGTCATAGAGAATTAGAGAGTATTTTGAATATCTTGAAAGACAAATTTCTCTTGTTCTAGGATTACCATTAATTTGGTATTTATGTAGGAGGATGGTGATTTTAAGAATCCACAAAAAAACAAAACAATTAGAATAATATTTAAACAAATAATATTAAAAATTTGGAAAATATTAACAATTTTAAATAAAATTTTATTTCTAGATTGGAAAGACTATATAAAAGAACATCTAATGTCTAGATTTTTTTGGTCATATAATATTTTACAATGAAATCCTTCTGCGTGAGTTATTATTATATATATGAATCCCTTCAATCTTATTATAGAGTGAAATAAAGAATTTGAAACCTTGGACTTCAATATCAATTAAAGAAACATTTGATTCTTTGGAAATGAATCTATTAAAGAGTATATAAAAACACATTCTTTTTAAATATTTTAGTCATCTTGTTTTCACTCCATGTATAAGACCCATAAATCAAAGACTATTTTTCATAGGTCACTTTATGCTACTCTTATGATCATTGACATGATAGATTAATGCATAGTTTATGTTATATATATTATTACATTGTGGGCTATTGACTTTGCTAGTGACCTTAGTTGTTATTTATGGACCATATACATGTTTGATTTTGATAATGGGTGATATTGTTTGTATGGTTAATTATTTATAGAATGATTTCTTTTATATTCATTTTTTATGTGATTCTCATATGTGGATTAAATTATGATTTGATGATTATGATTAGATTTTATATGTTGTAAAAGTTATGATTTATATATATTTTAGCAAATGTGGCTAAATTAGAAAATGAAATGTGATTGATGATCAATAAACATATAGATTATAGATCTTTAATTAATTGTATGTTGAATTTGAATGAATTATATTTGTTGATGTTTTAGCTACATATGACTTTAGTTATAACATACTTGTCAAATTTTGTAGAAATGTAATTAATTTTCTTACTTGATCCCTAGCCTTGTAGTAATTTGGACTAGGGATGGATTTCATGATTAAACTATGTTAAGTGAACCAATGTGTGTGTGATGGTTATAAACTTTTAGTGCCATTATTAATGAATGTTATTGATGTTATCATATTTGTTTAATTTAATGCATTGATTAAAATTTATGACTGACATAATTTGACAAATTTATGGAGTTGTGTGAGATTGGTTGTTGGTTGCAGGTATTAGAGGTGCAAGTGAAGGGGATCATGGGATCTAATGATGAGAGATATATTATCAGTAATGCCATGTTAGCATCTTTCTAGATTACTAAGTATTATCCACCGTGTCTTCATCTTATTTGTTATGCCTTGCATACTCATCCCTACATTTTACTTGGCAAAATTTGGGTCCCCCTTTTTTTTCTCATTTTCTCTTTCCTCCTTTTCTTTTTTCCATTTTTGCCATGTTTCTTATTTTCCCTTTTCTCTTTCTTTCTCTTTTGGATTCCTTGACTCTAGGGTCTTGAAGGTCTCCTTCAGAACCCCAAGCTCTAGGTTTCCTCCTTGCTTCTCTATTTTTTGGAGTCTTGGACTCTAGAATTCTAGAATCCCAAAATCATGGATTCCGAAGCTTTGGTTGGTAGCGTATTTATTGCACCATTTTTTGTGGCTATTTAAGCATCAGGAGCTCTTTTGCATGGTTCGCCATGTTTTAAAGTGAGCTTTGTGACCTTTCAATACCTTAAGCGACTAGTTCAAAAAGTAGAATTTTAGCCTACCTTCTCCTTCTAATTTCAAGGCTTTGGAGTGTTGTGTGTTAATTTTTGGCGTGTTTCCTCAAGTAGGGTTTCTCCCCTTCCTCCATGTTTTTGTGTTTTTCTTCTTATCTCTGGTATTAATTGGTTCCTTGGTTGTTTTCTTTCCTTTCTTTCCTAGTTTAGTTTGTAGCTTAGCAGTAAGTCAGTTCTCTTAGGGAATTCGATGATTAGGCCTTGATCAATCAACCACTAACTCTAGATCCTACACTTCATTGCCTTTTGATTTAATGTTCATGTTTCATGCTCATTCCACAAGTTGTGCCCTAGCTTCATACGGTTCGAAACCTTCTTCTACTTGGTTTTTCTTCATTTAACCTTTGAGTGCAGAATTCTTGACCAACCCTTACCTATGCATAATTGACTAAGTATGGAAAACCTCATACTTTGAAGTTTCAAACTTCAAAGTCATTTTGTTCCTCAAACAAAATTTTTCACAAGATCTTCGAGATCCCAGTGTCTTGGTGTCCTTTTATTTTAAGCCTTTAGAGAAGTCCACTTCAAAATTTTGAACTTAAAGGTTTTTGAGAAACTCTAGCCAATTTTGCATCTAAATAACCAAGACCCCAGACCTCAAAATCTGGAATCACCACATAAGAAACCTATCCTTCGGACTTCTAGAAATTTCAAACTTCAAGGAACCAGAGAAACCCTTATCGAATTGATGCTAGAGTCCCTACCACCCCACACCCCGAAATCCGAAATCATTTATTGTTGAACCACTTTTGACTTTCAAACTTTGGGGTATCGAGTGAACCCATTCTATTTGTGTCTTTGAGATCCAGAGACCCCAAACCCCAGGATCTAGAGTGACTTTTTAGAGGAAATTATCTAGACTTTTAGACTTCATGGGTTTAGTCTTACCCTTGCTATTTTGGTATGCCCAACCCAGAGACCCTGAACCCCATGATCCAAAGTACTTTATAGAGGTAAGAACTCCATAATTTTAGACTTCAGGGAACATTGCAATGATATTTTACGTGGGGCATAGAACTGCTTGAGACATCGAACCCCAGAGTTCTATAATCTTACAACCCCATAAGTCATTTGATCTCCCAAACCTCATAGTGTGTGTGTGAAAAGTGGATCTGTATTTGTATTTGTATCTGAATACACAACACTTCAATTAAGTCATTATATGCATGGTTAGTAAATCAATAATCAATAATGAACAATGAACCATTACAAAGCGACCTATTGCCTTCTAGTAGATGCGAGTTTAGTCTTGCTCTCAGATTTTTATATGCAATACCAATGACTAGACAACACCTAAACGAAGGATTTAATCTATATGAGTACGAAATTGAGCTAAATCAATGCAAGATTTAAGCTAGATATGTATGATTAATCTAACATGATTTAAGCAATATTAAGCTAGATGATTTAATAAGGATGCAAGAACTAATATGTAATATCTCAATATAAAATCTTAGTGAACCTAGAGAAAAAATAGCATGATAACAATATATTCTCCAGGATCCTTGAATGAGAGATGAGAGCCTAAATTTATAGAAAATTCATAAAGAAACCAACGGCTGAGATCGAATGATGATGAGTGGTCAAGATTTTCCAAGAAGAAGCACAATCCAAGTGAATTGATATGATTGTCTGATTTTCTCAAATTTAAAGGAAACTGAACTAAAATTAAGATAAAATCAGGAAAAACTGATTTATTCTCTATTTTATTCAATTTTGAGATTTAATTATTTTAATTGCTTTTCTGAGATTTTTTCAATTTTTAATTTGATTTTCAAGATTATCTCCATTTGATTTCTTTTTCTCAAATTTTAATTCTTTTTTTCCAATTAATTCCTTTTTTTGTGATTTAATGGCAAATTGATTTATTTAATTAAATATGCTAGGATATTTAATAAAATAAATAGGATAATTGTCTAAAAATGATTTACTTGAAATGATCAATTAATTAAATATTTATTTAATTAATTCAGAGTGATTAATTTGCCATGTGAGAATGATTTATGAAATGAATTGTGTGCTCAAGATTAATTTTAATTGCCTTTGGTTAGGACCTTGGTGATGAAATCGAGACTAGGGGGCCTATGGTTTAGACGACCATTTTTAGGGCATTCCACATAGCTTTGGTATACTTAAATTTTGAACCCTCTATTATTCAAGGATAAAAGGTTCATCCCCATATTTTGGACCCTATAATGTAAGAGCATCCCCAGTTCATAAAAATCTTGCATCAACCAAAAATATTTCCTTTCTGTTTTGCTTTTTGTTTGTAGTTTCAACATTTCTTTCTGTGTTTCCCGGATTTGTCTCACCAGAACCTATGGAGTTGGATTTTTCTTGAAGACTTGATCATCCTCCTTATTCCCAAACCACAGAGCATTTGGATCATTTTCCAGCAAGTTATCGCTACCGGTTTTCAAGATAATTTTTCTGTTACCGGTTGCCTAGACCTATTTGCATTGGTGATCTATCAGATCCTTTCTGTAGCTTGTGGAGCCTTGAGAATTCATTCCGTTGTTCCTTGGCATGTGGCCGACCTTCCCTTTGATTCTTGGGTAAAAGTACAAAGTTGTGTCACACTTTTATAAAGAAATTACCAATGTTGATTCAAAATTTTAAATTAAATCAATAGAAAGTGAAATATATGTTTTGAATTTTGAAATGATGTAAATTAATAAAATTTATATTCTTTTTTCTATTTTATGTTTGCAATTTAAAAAAAAAAATTAAAAAATGATTTGAATGCAGTTTTTTATAAAGTAAACATTATAATTTAGTTATTGATAAAATGTTCAAATTGAAGTTACACAAGCCACCACACTTTATTTAGTAAATTTTACCTTTTTTTCTTCAATGTTTTTGTGTATATGGATAACTTGAAACTTTAGTGCATGGATATATTTTTTACTATTTTTTATAAATATATATTTTTCAATAAATTTAACTATTTCCAATTCCCACCACATTTTTTTCATAATTATTTAACCAAATTAGAAAAGAATTAGAAAATAATTATATCATCTTGACATAGATTATTTTCTCTACTGCATCATATTTTTTTCAAAAAATTTTAAATAATTTTTAGTATTTTTCCTTGACAATATAATCAACCTTATATTTTAGTGTTGATGACCTACTTTCAATAAAAATAAAATATAAAATATAAAAACTAATTAAATTATTAAAAGATATATATATTTTGGAAAATTCACTTATAGATCTATAAAAGGGTATTTTTACATTTAAAAAAAATATTATTTATAAGAGTAGGAGTTGTTGAAACATCGAGTTTTTTAAATTTCTTTTACTTTTTGGAATTAGACCCAAAGTGGTATAAAATATACATTTAGTAGACACTTCCAATTGAAAAAGTTGTAGCCCATATATATCTTAGCTATAATGAATCTATATAGACCATATGTTTGACTATGATTAATTTTTAGTTAGAATTACTTAAATTCACTTGTGCTAATAAGTTGGCCTGAAACGTGACACAGTTTTGTTCTTTTACCCTCTCACTCTGTCCTTTGGATTTTCTAGAGGATTTTCTTTGTCGGAGGCCGACCTTGTTGGTTTTACACGTTAGGTCTTGTTCTTCGGGTTTTGATCCCTTTTGGGCCAACCGGATCCCCTTGTATCATATAAATCATTGTAATTAAGCATTAGAATGTATTGAAGGACTTTGACCGAGCATAGAAGGTAGATCCTAAGATTTGAGGTCCCGGTTGTGACCTGTTCTCTATTTTGAGCATATTTTAGTGCATGCCTGTGAGCCAATTACTGTAACCCGATTGTTAGGGGTTGGTTGTAATCAATTTTCATGATATAATTCATTTTTTTTTGCATTGCCTCCATCATGTCCTTTTGTTTTTGTTGTGTTTACTCTTGCTGATCGATTTGGATTGATCTCTTTGAAGTCCCTCCTAACTGGTGACTGCACCAATTGGTATTAGAGGAGAGGTTTCATTCTGGAGATTGTGTTGTCCTGTGAATTTTTTGTTGTAGGGTGGTGGACTTTGGATCCAACCTATAGCTGCAGAGGACTGGTGTAAAGATGATACAAAGAGGAAATAGGAATGGTGGAGCACGTGGGAATGCAGCCCCTGTTGTGATAGAAATGTTGAGAGGAATAGCAGCTCGGTTGGAAGTCATTGAGACAACCCAGAGAAGAGGCCAACACATTGAAGATGTAAGTGAAGATGAAGGAGAAGAAGCCCCAACAGAACAAGTAAACCCACTGACGGTTGATCTGGATGAGGAAAGGTTTTTGAGGGTTTTGAGTAGGGCAAATACTAAACCTCATTTTACACCACTAGAATATGATGGAAACTTGGATTCAGATGAATTGATGGATTGGATCTCGGAGATGGAGAAATATTTTGATTTTGAAAACACTGCAGAGGAAAGGAAGGTGAAATATTCCTGTACCCAGTTGAAAGGTCATGCATCTCTTTGGTGGGAGAATTTGCAGGTTGATAGACAAAGAAGAGGTAAAGAGAAGATCAAGACATGAGATTAGATGGTTGCTAAGTTGAAATAAAAATTTATGCCAATTGATTATCAAGTGAATCTATTCTGAAAGTTGCAGAATTTGAGACAGAAGGAATCTAGTGTGAAGGAGTACACTGAAGAATTTTACAAGTTGAATATCAGATCCAAATATGTTGATGATGAAGTTGAACAAGTTGCAAGATATTTGAATGGATTGAGGGTGTCTATACATGATAAACTCAGTTTGACCAAATTGCTGAGTGCTAAAGAAGCTTACCAATATGCCTTAAAAGCGGAAGATAAGCTAAACAAAAGACATGAGCAGAGGCAGAGAGGCAGTGGTGGAAGGTTTTCCAGAGGAAGATTTCAAGGAAAAAGAGGATATACTAGAGGTAGAGGAACCCGTACGCATCAAAATAAGGACAAATAAGTGAGAAAAGAAGGTAATTCATACCGGAAAGAGGATAAAAATTTCTACTGGAGGAGAGAACTGGATGGCCACCGGAATGATAATTTTGGAAGAGATGATAGAAGACAAGACAAGAGAGTATTTAGAGGAACTTTCTATAAGTGTGGAGGAGAAGGACTGCGTGCTTTTGAATGTAAGAAGATAGAGAATAGCAGAAGAACAATAGTGGTAGAAGAAAACCCCACCGAATCTGCTAATAAACTATAAGATGGAGAACTTTTGATCATGAGGAGAGCTTTGTGTCATACCAGGAGAGATAAAGAGCCCTTACAAAGGAAAAATTTGTTCAAGACCAGATGTAAGGTATCTGATAAGTGCTGTAAAGTTGTCATTGATAGTGATACCTCATATAATATTGTTTTAGAAGAGATGGTGAATAAGTTGAATTTGGAAAGATTGAAACACCCTAAGCCTTATCAAATATCATGGATTTAGGATGAACATAAGTTGTTAGTACATGAGCAATGCTTGGTGAGATTAAAAATTGGGAATTATCATGATGAAGTCTTATGTGATATTATGCCTATGGATATTTGTCACCTTTTGTTGGGTAGACCTTGGCAGTTTGATAGATAGGCAATACATGACAGGAGAAAAAATACATACACTATTGTGGCCAATGGGATGAAGCAAACCTTGTTGCCCTTGGAGTAGTCATTGAAGAGTGAAGTTTGTACAAATGCTAGAATCTATTTGGTGGATGGAAGGAAATCCCTGGATGGATTGAGGCATGAGAATGTGTGTTTTGCCTTACTTCCTAAGAAGACTGAGAATCCAGAGCATGAAGAAGAAGAACCGAAAGAGATAAAAGATTTGTTGACAGAATATGAAGATGTCATTTTGGATAATGTGCTTGATGGATTACCGCCTATGAGAAGTATCAGTCATTGCATGGACCTGGTTCCTGGAGCTAGTTTGCCTAACAAAGCTACATACTGGATGACACTGATAAAGAATGAAGATTTAAATAGACAAGTGCAGGAGTTGTTGAAGAAAGGTTTGATCAAAGAAAATTTGAGCCCTTGTGCAGTACCAACAGTATTAGCACCTAAGAAGAATGGAGAATGGAGAATGTGTACCGAGTCCAGAGCAGTAAACAATATCACATTGAAATACCGGTTTCCTTTGCCTAGGATGAATGACATAATGGACTGTTTGAGTGGAGCTAAGTACTTTACAAAGATAGACTTGAAGAGTGGATATCATAAGATCAGAATCAGAGAATAAGATGAGTGGATGACAACATTAAAGACAAATGAAGGACTGTCCTTTTGGGTTAACTAATGCATCAAGTACTTTCATGAGGCTCATGAATGAGGTATTGAAGAAATTCTTGGGTAAGTTTGTTATTGTATATTTGGATGACATCTTGATTTTCAGTAAGACAAAAGAGGAGCATTTGTTGCATTTGAGACAATTTTTGTAGAGGTTGAGGGAAGAAAATTTGTTGATAAATATTAAGAAGTGTACTTTCATGAAGGAAGAATTAGTCTATTTGGGATTTATGATATCTGAGGATGGTTTGAAGATGGACCTTGAGAAAGTAAAAGCAATTGTTGAGTGGCCTACACCAGAAATAATTGGAGAGGTAAGATCATTTCATGATTTGGCTAGCTTCTACCGGAAGTTCATAAAAAAATTATGTTCAGTTTGTAACCCTATGAGTGAGACAATGAGGGGAGATCGGAAGGAATTCAAGTGGACCTCTAGAGAAAATAAAAGTTTTGAATTGTTGAAGCGGAAAGTGACTAAGCAGCTTGTGTTGGCTTTACCGGATATCAATAAAGTATTTCAAGTGGATTATGATGCAAGTGGAACATCAATAGGAGCAGTCTTGAGTTAGAAGGGGAGAGCAATATCTTATTTTAGTGAGAAGTTGAATGATACTTGAAGGAGATATTCAATGTATGATCAATAATTTTATGCCATAGTTCAATCCTTGAAGAAGTGGAAACATTACCGGTTGCCTAAGGAGTTTGTGTTGTATACGGGTCATCAAGCTTTGTACTACTTGAATAGTCAGAGCAAGTTGAATCAGAGACATATGAGATGGGTAGAATTTTTTTAGAGTTACACCTTTGTGTTGAAGCATAGAAGTAGGAAATCTAACAAATTTTTTGATGCATTGGGTAGGAGAAGGAATTTTCTGATAGAGATGAGAGTAACAGTATTAGGATTTGAGGAATTGAAGACCTTGTATGATGATGACCCAGATTTTGCAGAACCTTGGAAAGCATGTAGAGAACTGGTTATGGTAGATAGAATCAAGTGGTTGGATTACTTCATTCAGGATGGGATGTTATTTAGAGGATTTTAGTAGTGCATACCTAAGCGTTCTATGAGGGAGAATCTAATAAAGGAGAAACATAGTGGAGGATTATCCGAACACTTTGGTGTTGACAAAACAATAGCATTGGTGAGTGAGCATTACTTTTGGCCCTAGATTCATAAGGATGTTAGGAAATATGTGCAAGGTTGTAGAGTTTATTAAGTTGCAAAGGGTAGTAATGTAGGATTGCATAAACCTTTGACAATATCGGTAAGACCTTGGGAGGATATAAGCATGGATTTCATACTTGGATTGCCTAAGATGCGGAGAGGGAATGACTCTATATTTGTGGTAGTGGATAGATTCTAGAAGATGGCTCATTTCATACCTTGCAAGAAAACATCAGATGCATTACATATAGCACACCTATTTTTCAAGGAAGTAGTGAGATTGCATGGATTACCTAAGAGCATAGTTTCAGATAGAGACACTAAGTTTATTGGTTAATTTTTTGAGAACAATTTGGAAGAAGACGAAGACAGATTTGAAGTTCAGTTCTACTTTTCACCCACAAACTGATGGACATATAGAAGTAGTTAACTTGAGCTTGGGAAATTTTTTGAGATGTTTAGTTGGAGACAAAACCGGAAGTTGGGATTTAATTATTGCACAAGAAGAGTTTGCCTACAATAATTCAGTAAATAGGAGTACTAGAAGGACACCTTTTGAGATTGTTACCAGAGCACACCCTCGATGTATATCAGAATTAAGAGATATTAGCAGTGAAGACCGAAGAAGTTTAGAAGTGGAAGAATTTGCAGATCACATGAAGGACTTACATATTCAAGTTAAGCAATGTTTGGAGGACATGAACAACAAGTATAAGGAGAAAGCAGATGAGAAGAGGAGACATAAGGAATTTGAGGTTGGCAATGAAGTGATGGTGTATCTAAGAAAAGAAAGATTCCCAATTGGAACTTATAACAAGTTGCAGATGAGAAAGTTTGAACCTTGCAAGATTTTGAGAAAGTTCAGTTTGGGAAATGCATATGAAGTGGAGTTACCGGATAGTCTGAGTATTTTACCTATGTTCAACATTGCAGATCTTCATCAGTATCATGAACCAAATTCAGTGAGGATAGTATTACAAACTTGGAGAAACCCTTTCCCTGAAAGGAACTGGATCAGATTGAAGATATTTTGGATAGTAGGATTGGGCATAGTACCCAGAGTAGTCAGTATAAGGAGTATCTTGTGAAGTGAAAGGACATACCAGTTCAAGATTCATCTTGGATTTCTCAGGTAGAGGTAGACCGTCTTGGTTTTTCTCTAACCCTAGAAAAGTGAGAGACTCACCTTTTCAACGACCCCAGATGTCAGATGTAGGAGCATCCCCGGTTCATAGCAATCTTGCATCAACCAAAAATATTTCCTTTTTGTTTTTCTTGTTGTTTGCAGTTTCAGCATTTCTTTATGTGTTTCTCGGATTTGGTTCACTGGAACCTATGGAGTTGGATTTTTCTTGAAGACTTGATCATCTTCCTTAATCCCAACCATGGAGCATTTGGATCATTTTTTGGTAAGTTATCGCTACCAATTTCCAAGACAATTATTTTGTGACCGGTTGCCTAGACGTATTTGCATTGGTGATCTACCAGATCCTTTCTGTAGCTTGTGGAGCCCTGACCATTGATTCTGTTGTTCCTTGGCATGTGGTCGACCTTCCCTTTAATTCTCACTTCGTCCTTCAGATTTTTTGGAGGATTTTCTTTGTCAGAGGCTGACCTTGTTGGTTTTACATGTTAGGTCTTGTTCTTTGGGTTGATCCCTTTTGGGTAGACTGGATCCCCTTGGATCATATAAATCATTGTAATTGAGTATTAGAATGTATCGAAGGAGTTAGATAGAGTATAGAAGGTAGATCCTAAGATTTGAGGTCCCGATTGTGACCTGTTTTGTATCTTGAGCATGTTTTAGTAGGCCTGTGAGCCGGTTACTATAACTCGGTTGTTACCGGTTGGTTGTAATCAATTTTCATGATATAATTCAATTTGTTTTGCATTGCCTCCATCATGTCCCTGTGTTTTTATTGTGTTTAATCTTGCTGACTAGTCTAGAATGATCTCTTTGAGGTCCTTCCTAACCAGTGACTGCACCACCCTGGAGTATTTTAACCAATCTTGTGGATAAGAGTTTCGAGGACCCCAAACCCTATAGTTCTAGAGTTTTAAAATCTTGAAATTGAATATTTTCATAAAGGGTCCTTAAGCTTGAGACTTGTCCAATATGATTTTATGAGGATCCATGATGATTGTAAATTTGTTTTAACCCTATAGGAGTTACTGAAATGTCTACTAAAGAAGAAGAGGCGAAGATCTCAAAAACTAGCAGAAAGAAAACCAATTTTGAGAAAAATCTAGAAAAGGAACCGTTAACCATGAAATACTTTTATCAGGAATAGGTGCAATTGTCTAACTTTGAAAATGAAATGAAATGGTTAAAAGACATAGAAATTGGTTGTGTAGACATGGAGTCCATGAAAAATGGTAAATGGGATCAAGAAGCTACAAGATCCTACAAGAAAATATAGAGGTTAGGTTTGGCTCATGGTATATTCTTCCCCCAATCACTGCAGTCACCTGATATTGTGTGGCCAATAGATGCCTAAATCGCAATAGAGCTATGCCCAGGATGTCATTGTACAGAAGACAAGGTGGTTTAACCTACTTACCTTGAGCCTGAGTATTCTAACTTATCTTTAAGGATAAATGATGGGGAAATTAGTCAAAGCACACACATAAAGGTTCTCCAAGCAAATTTTAATGTCTTTACCTACCCATTACGTAACCAGATGTATTCTTTTATTCTCAACTTTAAATGACAGTAGCCCAAGGAGTCAAGATGCTATTGATCTTGGAGTTGAAAAATGCATAGAGTCATTTTTTCCAAAAAGTCATCATTCATTATGCCTTGGATACTAATCCCTACATTTTTCTTGGGAAAATTTAGGTCCCTGTTTTTTTCTCTTTTTCTCTTTTTTCCTCTTTCTTTTCTTGTTTCTTTTTTTTCTTTTTTTCTTGTTTTCCCTTTATTCTTTGTTTGTCTTTTGGATTCCCATACTCTCGAGTGCTGAAAATCTCCTTCGAAACCCTAGTCTCTAGGCTTCCTCCTTGCTTCTCTATCTTTTAGAGTCTTGGACTCCAAAATTCTAGAATCCTAGACTCTGGTCTGCTTTGCACTGTGGAGTCTCGGATTTTGGAGCTTCAATTGGTAGAACATTTATTGCACCCTATTTTGTGTCTATTTAAGCATCATGGGAAATTGCATGGTTCACCATGTTTTAAAGGAAGCTCTATGACCTATCAAGACCTTAAGTGACCAATTCATGAAGTGAATTTTTTAGCCTACCTACTCCTTTGGATTTCAAGGCTTTAGAGTGTTGTGTGTTGGTTTTCACATGTTTCTTGAGGTAAGGTTTTACCCCTTCCTTTGTGGTTTTGTGTTTTTCTTTGTGTCTATAGTTTTGCTTGGTTCCTTGGTTTTTATCTTTATTTTATTTCCTACTTTAGTTTGTAGCTTACCAATAAGTCAATTCCCTTAAGGAATTTGGCAGTTAGGCCTTGATCAATTGACCATTAACCCTAGAATCTATGATCCATTGCCTTTCAATTTGAAGTTCATATTTCTCATGCATTCCTTAAGTTGTGTCATAGCTCTTATGGCATGAAAACCTCTTCTAGAGTTTCACATCATTTAAACTTCGATTGTAGAAGTTTTGACCAACCCTTACCTGCACATAATCGACTAAGTATGGAAAACCTTCTACTTCATACTTTTGGACTCCGAAGTCATTGTTATCCTCAAAAAAAGTTGCTCACTTCTTTGGGATCTCGGAGTCCCAGTGTCCTTTTATTTTAAGCCTTTAGAGAAGTCCACTCTAGAACTTCAGACTTCAACAACCAATTTTGCATCTAAATGACCGAGACCTCGAATCTTGAAATCCAAAATCACCACATAAGAAACCTATCCTTCCAACTTCTAGACTTTCAGACTTTAAGGAAATAGAGAAAACCTTACCAAATTGATCCTAGAGTCCCTACCACCCTAAAACTCGAAATCCAAAATCATTGATTGTTGAACCACCTCAAACTTTTAGACTTTGGGGTATCAGGTGAAACCATGCTATTTGTGTCTTTTAGAGCTAGTGATCCTAAACCCCAAGATATAGAGTAACTTTATAAAGGAAGTTTTCTAGACTTTCAAACTTTAGGGGTCTAGTCTTACCTCTTCTCTTTTGGTATGCACAAGATAGAGACCCCGAACCTTGGGATTTGAAGTTATTTATAGAGGTAAGCACTCTATAATCTTGAAATCTAGAGAATGTTGCGATGATGTTTTATGCAGGGTATAGAACTGCTTGAGACATTGGACCCTAGAGTTTCAAATTATTATGACCCCAGAAATGTAATTGATCTCCCAAACCTCATAGCTTCGCTATACTTAATTTTTGAACCCTCCACTCTTCAATGATAGAAGATTCATCCTAGGATCCATTACCTCAAAGTATTTTTACCAATTGTGCAGATAAGTGTTTCTAGGACCCCGAACCTTGGACCCTGGAGTTCTAGATTTCAAGAATTGCCATCATCGTGCATTATCATAAAAGTATTTTTACCAATTGTGCACGATGATGGCAATTCTTCTTTAACCTTGCAAGAGTGCTTGAAATGTCTACTAAAGAAGAAGATGTGGAGATCCCAGAAACTAGCAAAAAGAAAACTAAATTTGAGCGAAAAATAGAAAAGGCACCATTAAACATGAAGTACTTGTATCAGGGACTGGTGCAACTGTCTAAGTTTGAAAATGAGATGAAATAGTTAATAGACATAAAAAGTGGCAATGTAGACATGTAGGCCATAAAAAATTCTATATGGGATCAAGAAGCTACAAGTTGCTACAAGAAGATATAGAGGTTGGGTTTGGCTAATGGTACAATCCTTTGCCAATCATTGCAGTCACCTGAGCTTATGTAGGAAATAGCACATAATTACAATGAAGTCACTAGGCAGTGTCTAGATGATAAAGTAGATGTAATTATATATTTATCTCCTAATATGGTGGCTATAGCATTTAGAATCCCACAATATGACCAAGTGATGATAGTAAATGAAGTTGAGGCATTAAAAAAATATGTAAAGAAGATAAACAAGCATAAAGAAAGTTGAATAAAATATGGCTAAAAGAGCCTAGGAAGTCTAGCAATAAAGTCATAGACAAATTCACAAAATTGACTTCCAAGATGTTGTCACTGACTTCATGACTTCATTTTCACCATCTTGAAAAGAGGCCTCTATTTTTTATTAGGCACAGTTAATCTCAGATAGTATACATATTCAAGATATCATAGTCACCAAGATTAAGAAGTTCTTCATGATTTCTTATGTTGTATGGTTGATAGAAAGATTAGGTGTCTACCTAGGGCTCAATACAAAAGGCAGACTTGGAGATGGACCCAGGATAGTCATAGTGTGGAGGAATCCCACACAAGTGACTTTCATAGAATTTAACAATCACTACAGAAGGCTAAATGATGCATTCATGTATGATGTTATCAACAGGTTGAATGAAGATGTAGGATTTAGATTGACAAAGGAAGCTATGCAATTGATAGACACATGGGGAAAATATCTTATCCAAAAAACTAAGTCAACGTACATCAAAATCAGTGGATTTCATTTGAATCCTTTCCTCCTTCCCCAATGGTGCAATAATAGGATAGTCTTGTTGGAAGTTTCAAGACAAATGGTAGAGTTTCAAACCTTGATGACTCTCGAACATAAACCACGAGTTGGGTTCCCATTCAAGTTGGGATTTTATGAATGTCCAAAATTATTAGTATCTAGGACAATGGTCCACGAGCTTTAACATTTGAAAATTAAATAACTTAATTATACAAGGTCTATTGACCTGAAGGGAAAGATAAAAGCTATGATGCATAACTCATTCAAAGACCATGAACCAAACATGGAGGAATTTTGGGATAGAATGCAAGACAACTTTGAGGCAAGAAAGAGAAGATATTGCAGGTTAACAACTTACCAAATGAAAGCCTTCAAAGTGAAAGAATACATCTTAGATAGGTTCTTAGATGATGTTGAAATATTGGACCCATTGTATGAACAACACAAGGTGTCATAAAGGCCTCTTTCTCCTATTAGGTGGTCAGCAAAGAAAAATATTGATATTGAGGTAGTAGATATGAGCTTGAATGGATCAAACCTAGGTTTCCTAAGAACCAATATAAAAAGAAGGACAAGGGAAAAACTTTGGATAACCCTCAGTCTAAAACTACCAAAGAATACACTAGAAGTAAGAAGAAGGATAAAAGGGATCGACCGAGTACAAATAATGATCTTATTGATCCTAAAGAGGTAATGGCACTAAAGAAGAAGCTCGATGAGAAGATATAAAAGAGTATATTATTGAAGAGAGATTTAGAGGCAGGAGTGACAAGTGGATTGCGAGAAGTGGCTAAAGCATTAGTAGCACGTCCAAGGGTAGCTATAAGATCAGTTCCTAGGGAAGGAGCACAAGGTCAAATAGAAAGGCCCTCAAATGCTAAAAAAGTATCATCACAACAAGGCTTTACCTAAGATGTTGAAGAAGAGATTAATGAAGTTGGGGATGATAATAGTGAAGAAACAAAGTTTGATGATGAGGTTGCTAGAGTACATCAACCTAAGGTTCATCCCCTACAAGTACCACAAGAACCTTTACCAGATAATGAGCTAGTGGTGGGAGAGTGAATGCAATCACAAAGTGATTCTCTACCTACAACAACAAGTGAAATTAGTAATGAACTCATCATTGCCCCATCCAAGTATAGACACGAGAGGAAATGGAAGTGGTTGTGGAATAGGATAAACTAAGAATGGTCTTGATAGTATAAGATCAAGAAAAATTGTTTAGAAAAGATGAGGCTAAGATAAAAGATAGAATCTAAGAAACATGAGGAACATGAAAAAGAGGATCTCTCTAGGCTTATGTCTAAGATAACCCCTCCAAAATCTCAAACTGAGGTACCCCAAAAATAAGAAGAGGAGCAGAGGCATGGAAAAATTACAACTACTAAAGACCCATCTCTCCAAGGTGGTGACAACCCATATGTTCCCAAATGGTTGTAGTTTAATTTTGAAAGAAAGAAGAAAATATTTTAAAGAAAGTTTGCAACAAATGATTGCTAAGGTCACGACTCCTAGAAGCCAAAGAAGGAAAGAACTTTGTATGCCTCTTAAAGGGATGAAAAATGAGAAATGGTTGCAGATGTGGATATCCCCATGAAAGATAAAGATGATCATGAAATGGGTTGGGTGATTATCAAATCTCCAAAGTAAGACTAGGAAAACAAACTAAATAAGGAAAAGTAGCAACCTTGGACTCAGCTACCGAAACCAGAAAGGTGAGGACGCAAAAATAATATTAGTCCAAGCAAGAATGGAAGAATAAGATGGAATAATATGAGTATCTCTTCAAAGACCTTGTTGT